>NW_022589704.1:6643345-6643720 GCF_004348235.1 Phoca vitulina | reverse complement strand
GCGGTGTTGCCCAGGTGCAGTGTGAAGGATTGCCCAGGTGCAGTGTGTGGTGTTGCCCAGGTGCAGTGTGAGGTGTTGCCCCGGTGCAGTGTGAGGTGTTGCCCTGGTGCAGTGTGCGGTGTTGCCCAGGTGCAGTGTGCGGTGTTGCCCAGGTGCAGTGTGCGGTGTTGCCCAGGAGCAGTGTGAGGTTTTGCCCAGGTGCAGTGTGCGGTGTTGCCCAGGTGCAGTGTGAGGTGTTGCCCCGGTGCAGTGTGAGGTGTTGCCCTGGTGCAGTGTGAGGTGTTGCCCAGGTGCAGTGTGCGGTGTTGCCCAGGTGCAGTGTGAAGGATTGCCCAGGTGCAGTGTGAGGTGTTGCCCAGGTGCAGTGTGAAGGAT
>NW_022589704.1:6555628-6643335 GCF_004348235.1 Phoca vitulina | reverse complement strand
AGGTGCAGTGTGAAGGATTGCCCAGGTGCAGTGTGCGGTGTTGCCCATGTGCAGTGTGCGGTGTTGCACAGAGCAGGGACACTGAGTAGAGGGAAGGGTGTGCACGTGGGCAGGCACCTCAGGGAGGGAAGTGGGCTATAAAGGTGCCTGGGTAAGGTACACACTTCCCAGTCATTCCGGGGGCCTGCCGGGAGGAGGTGACACCCACAGGTTCTGGCTGAGTCCCCCTATTCTGTCTACGGGTGATGTTTGAAGGTTAGGGTGATAACGCGGGCCTATAGCTTTGAGCAAATGTTTCTTTTCTTTCCTTTTAAACATCATTTTGAACAGACTGGTTTAATTCAGCAGTCTTGTGTATTAAGGCGATGATTCGGGAGCGCCTTGGGCTGAGGGCTGGGATCGGGGATTCAAGTCCAGCTCTGCTGTGGGAGAGCTGATCCTGCAGTCTGTGAGCCGGGCCGCGGGACATGGCCTCCAAGAGTCTCCTTGTTCAAGGAATCTGACGCTCGGGGTCGCTGTTTCTCTTCTGGCTGCAGGCTCCCGCGGCTGGAATCCTCAGGTTGCTTTCCTCTGCTGACCTGGCGCTGTCTTAATGAACCTAATTCACACTTGTTAGGAGAAAAAGAGAACCGAACAGGATGTTACCTGTTGTAGCTTGTGACTGGGTATCACAAAACCTACTCTCCTTATGTCTCCTTCCCTGGGGGCAGATGTAATGTACGGAGTTGAAATTTTCCACCAAGGCAGTTCATAGGTACAAATGCCCAGTAATCAAATTGTGGATGTTTATGTAACATGAGACGAGTTGCACCATCCCTTTGTGGAAAGCGCTGTTCAGTCTTAAGGCTCACTGAATCCCCAAATCCTGAAAGATACGGCGAAATGTGGTTCTGGTATTTTATGAATATAGCCTCTCTCTGTCATTCCGTTCAGAAAAAAGGCCTCTATTCATAAAAAAAAATGCTTTCTCACTGCAGTGGTGACTCCAAGCCCCAGAATCGATCAATTTAGGGTTTTTCCCATCGCTCAGGCCAGGCTTCTGAAAGGCTGAGCCGGGCTGGGGCTGTGGCTTGCCCTGTACGTATCTGCCTCCCGGACCAGGGTTTTGGAGGGGGAGCGGGGGGCAGGTAGGGCCTGTCCCACCTGCTCTCATTTCGCAGATGGTTCTTGGTGGGTAATCAGTGAGACTGGGACCACCCCAATGGACGGTGAGGGATGCTGACTTGGTTTCTGGACCCACCCGTTCAGCCATCCCACAGAGGAGCGTGGTCACCACCCTGCGGCTGGGAGAGATTTTATTTCCTTGGGGCTTGATTGCGTAAGGCCCCCATCACCTTTGTCCACCAAAGCTGCTGTTTGCATTTATAAATGAAGAAAAGGAAATACTTCTTGAGAAATGGATGATGTTTCTTGAATCCCTTCCAAGTCTAAAGTTGTAGGGTCTCTGTGGGATGTAGGGAAGCAGCGTAAGGCTCAAGATGAAACTCTCTGAGACCCAGAACCCCTGAGGCTGACACTTGCTGGCCGTCTGCCTAGGGCAAGTTCCTTAGCTTCTGTTTCCCTATGCCTTGTTTTCGGGGACAGAATAGGAAACGTGATATCTGAGTATCAGATGGACCCATAGGGGTGCGTTCATTTAGTGAAATCATAAGGTTCGAGCTGATGACACTTCCTTGGTGTTGGTTTCTTGCCTCGCACGAGGCAGTATGCTGGTTTCCTTACCTGAGCTCCCTTGGGCTTTGTCCCAGCTCCCCTCCAGTCCTGACCACGTTTCATTTTAAGGACGTCTAATGACTGCCTTTGTCTCGGGGCCGGTAGCTTCCTTGAGAATTCCTGTCGCACCTAATCTGACGTCCTGTGTGCCAGGAGCCCGGCACAGGTGTTTGGAATCCTGTGGGCTCTCAGTACATGTGTTTGAAATGGACGGACGAACGAGAGGGTCAGAGGTGCCCCCTGGAAGCCCCAGACCCGGCAGACAGATCACCAAGAGGCTGTCCAGATGCAGTCTTCTCCTGGATCGTCCTTTCTCTGTTTATCTCCTGACATGCTTTCTTCTAAGAAATCATGACAATTACACACACATGATGAAAGGATCACTGAGGCACACTGTTCCCGTCAGTCATTTCTGCAACCTTATCTGCTCTCACAAGTGCCACATACAATCCCTGTGTGCAAATTAAAAAAAAAAAAACTTTCTATCAAGATGTTTTATTGCCATGTGCCAAAAAGTATTTATGATAAATACACAACTCTATGATGACAACAGTATGGCTAATACCCTCTAGAGTTGTGCAGTGCACAGCTTACACCACTGTACTGGATGGCCTGGGTATTCCACATTTGCCCACACAGGTTGGGCCCACTGTCTGCAGGTTCATCTTTAAAGAACAGTAAGGATGCAGGAGTCCCTTTTCTGACTTTGTCAGCAACACATGCATAACGGAACAGCAAGTGTGCAACCTACTTTCTAATCCCCCTGGAATATCTTGGGGCATGTGGTAGGGCATACTGTCGGCTCAAAAAGGATCTGGGAAAAAAAAATGTGTGAACATTTAAAAAAAAAATCTGGAAGCAGTTGATGTTTCCCAGCTGCTGATGTTCTCTCTCTGTCCCTTTCCATGCTGCAGTGGTACATGAATGGGGTGAACTATTTTACTGACCTGTGGAATGTCATGGACACGCTTGGGCTTTTTTACTTCATAGCAGGCATTGTGTTTCGGTAAGTAGGCCTCACCACCTTTGCCAGTTTCAGGTGCTTTTGGATCTTCTTGGGTGGAGAGGTGAAGAAAAGATCTTTGATGTCTCAAGCCCAAGATGAGCCTGTTTCCCCATTCTCCCCCATTTCGAGATTATTGCAAACGCCATTGTCTCGGCCTCTTCGAGACACAGCTTGGTTGGAATAAAGTTGCATCTCCTCTCTGCTCCCTCTTGGTGATCTATACTTGAGAAGTTCTTGGCCGTGTTTCTCTTGGTGCGTACAGAATTACGGGAGATGGTTAGAAATTGAGGAGAGCCATATAATCTTTGAAAATGCACTTGTGCTTGGCTGCTGGCTATGGAGACTGTCCTCCCAAAGCCAGAGTACAGGATGAGAAAAACCAGTCTAGAATCACCATTGAAAAGCAATGTGTACTCCATGTGGTAGAGAAATCGAGGCACGCCCAGACCGTGGCTTACATTGCCCATGCCCGCCTCCCTCCAGGCCTGCCTTCCCCCAGTAGCTTCAAGGTAAAGCTCCTGGTCATACTTGAGCTGCATGCATGGTGTCCCCTCGCAGAGAAGCCTGACTCTTCATATTTACGCCTACCCATGCTCACTCTGCAATTTGAAGTGAGTAAAAACTCACTTTCTGCTTGGGTTCAGCATTTGAACCACATAATTTCTAGAGAATTCCAGGTAGAAGGCATATATAGCTTTCAATGAACACATTAGCAGGGGGTCAGCTAATCAAATGATCTGGCATCAATGAGGTAAATCTAATTACGGGAAACCTGGCAGAGCCACTTCCCAAGCGGTTGGGCGGGGATGGGGATTGGGATCATTATAGGGGCTGCAGGGGCCAGGAAGTTAGCGATAATGTGATTGGGTTCTTGCAGTAGCAGTGTTCGCGGATGAAGGATTCAAGGGCAAGAACCTCTGAAAGCTCTATCTTATGCAATGTCATTGTTGTCCTGGAGGCCATAGGAGCAGAAGACCAGAGACTGACAGGTGGTGTCCTTGGCCTGTTTCCACTCACTCCCAGGGCCCCGACTCTGTTTCTTCGTGTTTGGTTATTTTTAAAAACAAAATTTTGAACTGTTTTGTCAATATCTCACACATTCTGCTCCCCTTCCTTCCATAGGCTCCACCCTTCTAATAAAACCTCTTTGTATTCCGGACGAGTCATCTTTTGCCTGGATTACATTATATTCACTCTAAGGTTGATCCACATTTTCACCGTAAGCAGAAATTTAGGACCCAAGATTATAATGTTGCAGAGGATGGTAAGAACGGAGAATATTTGTGGTTGTCATTCACCTTGCTAGAACCAGAGTTCCTTCCATTGTCGGTAGAAGGGTTTTGCCCATAGACATGTCACAATTGGTAAGGTTTGATTTCCTTGATGTGTTTTTTGTCAGGGGCCTCTCTCCCAGCTTAAAATTTAACAGAAGATGACTAGTAGGAGCAAGTGGTTGACTAAGGGCAGTGCTAAGAAAGATATCTATTCAGATTTTACTCTTTACCAGGTGCTTTCATTTGAGTCACATGAGGCAAACTGAGTCACAGCTCAGTAAGAGCATAGGCAAGATAGGGATGTTTATACCCATTTTATAGATGTGGACCATGGAAGTTAATATGTTTGTCTGGAGGTGTGCAGTGGATTAGGGCTTCAATTCTATAGCCACGTAGTATAGTTATAGGATTAGTGCTACCAGCCCTGTTTCATAGGGACATCCAACACCGAAGATGTTGGTTTCCTAAGCTTGTTTTCCAGATGACCCAAACCTCCCGTGCTTCTGTCTTTAAATCAGATGGGCGTTTGGATTAGCTCATCTGGAGGTTGCTTTCCAACACTGAGGTTCTTTTGAGTTTGTGGTTTTAATTCAAAGCATATCTGAGACATCAAGTCACCATGAAGTCATGCTGTGCGTGCAAAAAGTTAAAAAATATGAAACTGTGCATTCTTGCCTCATAAAGATAGTTTTTATTTTCTTTAGAAAAAGCACTGAGGACACAATGTAGGGATTTCAAGAATGGGAGCACGATGAGAGGTAGAGAAGGACAGGTACTCTGAGTTGGGTCCCTCTTTTGCTCTCAAGCCTGTCTCTCATCCAGAAAGTGTCTGTTGCTGAGCTGGTTTGGAGACCTACAGGCAAAAATGCATCAGTTTTAATTCTGAAAGATAGATGTCCCAAGACCCCAAGGTGGCAATGGCCATTTTTAAAATTAGCAAGAACACTGGGTGACTAGAACCTCCGCCCTTCCCTGGGGTCAAATGAGCAGACGAGCCGCCGGGGGGAACACACCTGACTCCATTCTCTTGTCCTCTCTTGACAGCTGATCGATGTGTTCTTCTTCCTGTTCCTCTTTGCGGTGTGGATGGTGGCCTTTGGTGTGGCCAGGCAAGGGATCCTCAGGCAAAACGAGCATCGCTGGAGGTGGATATTCCGCTCAGTTATCTACGAGCCCTACCTGGCCATGTTCGGCCAGGTGCCCAGCGATGTGGATGGTGAGCCTGACTTGGCCTGGGAGGGGACATCTGGGAGCAGGCGGTTGCTTCCAGAACCAGACCCCAGGGCTCCCTGCTCTGACCCACAGCAGGAGTTGGGCCAACACCATGGAGTGAATGCTGACCCGCACGACCTTTTCTTTGTGTTTGAGCGGGATTTTTACTCCGCCTTGCCAATGTGCCCAACAATGTTAGTCTGCAATTTTGAAACTTCTTGAAAATAGTGTTTCTTATGTTTTCAACAGCGATGTGGCAATTGACAGCAATGAACCTCACTAGTGTAGAAATGGGCGTTGTGAGTTGTACTCTGTTATATAACTGGGTGCCCATTTATTTCCGAAAGAGCAGTATTGAAAATTTTGCTCGGGAACCTGGAATTTCAACTTCTGGCCTCCGCCTCTTTTAGAGGCAGGATAATGTGGTGCAGATGACATCGATGTGCACGTGCCCGGTTTACGTGAGGAAAGTGCAGGGCACATGGAGCCCAGCATGTGTCTTGAGTGAGCTGTCGAAAGCATCTTTATGATGCTGACAATAGCCTGGGCTTCTCATGTTCTGTCCTGCCAGGACACGATGATCCCGGTGTTTCCCCTGCCCTACTGGTCGCATTTCTCAGCTCCCTGGTGTTTTTTCCATTATCCTTTTGGCCTCAGGCTGTCCTGGACTCTTCTGCTACAGCCTCTTCCAAGACCTTAGCTCTTTTCCTGTGCCCCGAGGAGAAGGCATGTCGTTGGCATTATTTCCCTTCTGCACGCTGTACTCGCCATTTTACCTGAGGGAGCGCATTTCGTCCTCAGGAACCCTACACCTCAGTGGCTTTAGTCCTATGTGAGGACTTGGACTTTCTCCAAGGCCTCCAAGGCCCCCATTCTAGGGTCTGTCACTACTATTCACACAGTTGTGCAAATCCTGTCCTTGACATCTCCTATGATTTCATCCCTCATCTCCAATTCATCAGCTCGTCTTGTTGATTTTATCTCATCAACGTCTATGGAACCCAAACACTTTTTACCATCCCCACCACTCCAAGCCCTCCTCAATACGTGATCATTGTTTTGTGCCCCCTGCCCCACCCCGGGGTGCTGTGGTACTGCCCCCTCCAGAGGGTCCTCGCCTTGCCTTTTGGTTTCTACATCCTCAGGCACCACGTATGACTTTGCCCACTGCACCTTCACTGGGAATGAGTCCAAGCCACTGTGTGTGGAGCTGGATGAGCACAACCTTCCTCGGTTCCCCGAGTGGATCACCATCCCCCTGGTGTGCATCTACATGCTCTCCACCAACATCCTGCTGGTCAACCTGCTCGTTGCCATGTTTGGGTACGTGCTTTGTCATGAGTTTCTCGGGTGTTCATGGTGTGGCAGGCCGTGTGCCAGGCGGGGCTGGAGGAACCAGGAGCAAGGCCATGAAGGCCCACCCTTGAGCAACTTGTGTTAGAGCTTAGGGGACTGGTGGTCTTGGGGGGGGGTGTGCAATCTTAAAGGTACCATATTAAAAATACAATATGTCCCTATTTGCCATGCTGTAAGCTTATATGACATCACAGCCAGGTACTGTGACACGTTCCAGCATGTTCAGACCCTGTATGTCTAGCATGCATTCAGTTGTCTCCCTGAGTGCCACGATGTGGGCGTGGTGCTGATGCAGCGCAGCTCCTCCCCAACCTCCTTGTTTTCTGTGGACTCGGTGGTGTGGATTCTAGGGTTTAAAGGACTTAGCCTCTAGTTAGTTGCTGCTTTGAAATTTTTCAGTTTTTTAAAATAATTTTTTAAAAAGATTTTATTTATTTATTTGAGAGCAAGTGAGAGAGTAAGTGAGAGGGAGAGAGAGAGAGAATGAGCATGAACAGGGGTGAGGGGCAGAGGCAGAGGGAGAAGCAGACTCCACGCTAAGCAGGGAGCCCGAAGCGGGGCTCGATCCCAGGACCCCGGGATCACAGACCTGAACCGAAGGCAGACGCTTAACCGAATGAGCCAGCCAGGTGCCCAAAATTTTTCAGTTTAAATACAGATCACAAGAGCAGAGTCAGAAGAGTGACTTTCTTTTGGGGCTCATGTCTAATGAGGTGGAGGGAGAATATGATGGTTAATCTAAAAAAATTTTATTGCCTTTGGCAGCTCTCCTTACTACTTTTAGAAAATCATGATTTTCGTTTCCCTTCATCTTTCTTCGGAGGGTTTCCCAGGGCTCCAGGGGTAGTTAAAGTGCGAGCACCATAGTATGTTGCTGCTTTAAGGTAGGTAGCCATTTTGAGTACGTGATCCCAGCACAGACAGACAGAGAGACAATTTAGCAATGAAATATCCTTGTTAAACCTTGGGGTGGAAGAGAAACAGTCAGAATCAGAAACCGAGAAACTATGAAAGACAAGATAAACACTTTTGATTTCATAAAGCAAGTGTTGAAGGTAAAGGTTTGATCTCAGATGAAGTCCACTGATAAGTGATAGAATGGCGGAAATGTGTGGTGGCCAAAGACTTTAGATTCCTAATGTAGAAAGAGCTTCTGCAAATTGGTAGCAGAAAGAAGACCCAATAGAAAATTGGTGGAGTAAGTGCAGTCTGGAGAAGGAAAATTCAAATGGCAGAAAATCACATGAAAAGGGGCTCCATCTTGTTGATGGGAAGGGCCTGATGAAGCCAACAAGATGCTGGCCTAGGACCCATCAGATGAACAGAAATTTTAAAAAGCCATTTGTGTTGGGGATGAGGCTGGGAAATGGGCATTGCTGCTGGCGATGTGAATTGCCTCTAAGTCTGTGGAAAGTGATATGAAAAGAGTTATTAGGAGAAAAAACACACAAATCTTTGACCCAACTGTCTCGCATCTGGGATTCTATTCTAAATACCTATGTACAAAGATGCATGTTGGTTCATTGTTTGATGCCTGTTGATAGTGTGATGGTTGAATAAAGCTTGTTATAGATGACTGAGTTTTGTGCAGGTCTTACAAAAGGTAGACCTCTATTTAGTGACTTGAAAGGATGATATTTTGTTAAATATAAAAAGCAAATTGCAGACAAATTTTTATGGTATAATCTCATTTCCTTCCAGTAAAGAATAAGAAATGAAAAGAATCAAGTATGTATTTCACTTGTTACAGTGATCGTATATTGCTTTCGGAGTTTAGAAGAAAAATAAGAAAAAGACAGTTGTCACATAGAGCCCTGGGCTCCTGAGAGACACAAGGATTGTGGATGAGGGTCAGTGGACTCCCTTCGCACCGGGCTGGGTGGGAGCACGTGCCTCTGGGGACGTCACCCACCTATCAGGCTGAGCAGTGAGTGGCCATCTGGTCTTCAGGTGTACAAAGAAGCCCTCCTCAGTCCAACCTCTACACTGTCATGTTTCTAAAATGTCATTGCTCTACTTAAAATTCTGGAAGGGTTTTAGTATTTCCCTATAGCTCTCAGGGTAAATTTCAGGCTCTTCAGCTTTTTCCCAAGGCCATCCCTGACCTGGCTTTTGAGCACACCCAGGCATCTCACTGTCTGTCCCTGGGAGGCACCCAGGTGTCTGTCCCGAAACAGGGTGATCTGTCACATCTGACTCTCTGCAAGTGCTGGTCCCTCTGCCAGTGATTACTTGCTCCATCTTGACTGTCTCTTGCCCCAGTCCTGCTGGCCTTTTAGGGAGCTACGCATCATCCTTTGCCTGAGTGGTCCCCAATGCCCTCCCCACTTTGTGTAGAGACTCCTTGCACCCCTTGTGCAGTGACAACCTTCTCTCCTTCTGGATGGTATGTTCTAGAGGATGGAGATTAGGTCTGTCTCAGCACCTGGCACCTTGTGGGTTGGATGAGTGAGAAGAACAGGGCTTTTCCCGTGTTTAGTTCATTATTCAGTTATCGCTCAGGAGCCTGGCTTCTGGGTCTCATACTCCCTGAGAAGCACCAGTGGTGAATAACAGACCAGCAAGGGCTTCATTACATAAATGTATAACGTCTGTTCCGTGGCAGGTGCCTGGGCCACGGAGATCATGTGGCTGTTATTTCCACGTGGACTTAAAGAGGGAATGGGCTACCTTCTCCATCACCACCTCCAGCTGGTGGCCAGGTGACTCAGGAGTCAGGAAGCTAGACAGCGTCCCGGTCTGAGCTGCAGAGACAGGTGGCAGAGGCTAGGTGATCAAGTGTCCATGTGAGAGCAGGAAAGGAGGGCAACTCCCAAAGGTGAAGCTAAGGCAGAGAGGAAATGGGATGGTGTGGGGTCCCATCTTACAGTGATGACACACCCTCATGACCTTTACATCAAACACTGGCTAGACCCTATGAAATCTGACCACGGAGATAATTTCCACAGAAATTAAACAAAAGGGCCGACAGCCCCCAGTGCCAGACAGTTGAGCTACACTAATTTGGTAAATCTCAGAGAGGCACCGAGTAGAGGATTACTTAGAGCTGTCCTGAGTCTGCGTGCTGTGGGATGTTCACAAAAGCCCTTCTCGAGGACCACGCCACATGGGTAATCCATTATCTGCATCACAATCATGAACTGATAGAACTTGGAGCCAGGAGAGACTGGAAGCCAGCCTGTCATTTTCATGTTGAGGAAGTGGATGCCGGGCAGCCCCACGTCCACGGCTCTGGCCACACTGCTGTCCATTCAAGGCTGGATGCAGTTCTCCTCCTCACGAGACCCCAGCCACGGCATGGTACCTTACTGTCGCCCTATTCAGCGTTTAGGTGTGACAACTTGGGGCATCCCTTCCCTGGGGGGGCCTTCTAGAATAGTCCTGGGTTCAACCAGGGGCCTTTTCTTTGTTAATGCCTGTCCTGGGAACTTGTGAGCACCTAGAGCCACTCCCTTACCATCCTTGGGCTAAATCATCAGAACGCTGTTTCTGATGGTGGTGGTCATTGTTCTGGGCTTTGTGAGCCCACGGCCCCAGGCTGCGACCCCTGTCTGGCACCACATCCAAATATTCACGTAAAAGCATAGCCATGCACAATGGCAACCTTATGAACTGTAGTGTAAATGCGCACTTGGGAATTTTAAAGCAGTGTTGGAGTGCTCTCCAGATGGTATTCAACGGGGAGAGGTAATGGATGTAAACCTCTGTGATTATTCTGCATTACAGTTATCGATCACAGGCCCTGTGGGGCTTATCAGAGCATGAAGTGAACTTAGTCAGTAGATGACTCTGGGTCGTCTCGACACGCAGCTGATGCTCGCGGGCACCATGTCCTGGAGATAAATCCACCCTGTGCGTTTCTTCCAAAGATGATGGGTCAAACATGCTCTGATTGAGGATAATTTCTGTGACCCAAATATCTTTTAAGCTTAGGAAAAATATGTGTTCATTATGAATACACAGAAAAATAGAAAAAAGGAAATAATCACCTGGTACCCACTAAAGGTTTGGTGCCTCTTTACCCGGCTAAGGAGAGCTCTTGAAATGGATTAAAAAAAAAAAAAAAAGGGCAGATAGTGTGATCGTAAGAAGAGCTCATGTTTACTGATACTCTTCTGGGCCGGGCTGTCCAAGTGCCCATCATGGGCTACCTCACTTAATTATCGATCATTTTTGTGTAGGTGTGACTTTCTTATCATTTTACAAATGAGGAGTTGGAGGCAGAGAGAGGTTAAGTCTCTGCTGTTAAGGGAGTTGATGGGCACATAAACAGATACGTATATAATACAATAAATAATATGATGTAGTGTAGCAATATAATGTAATAGAATAGAACACAGTATCATATAAGCAGCCCTGAAAAGGCTGTTACAGGGACTACGGCGCACAGGGGGCGGTTAGGAAGCGAGACAGAACACTGGGGGCAGGGCTAGGGTGAGCAGCCCCGATCAAAGGAGACATTTGCTCAGAGGACCCCTTGCCGGGAGCCCAGAGCCCAGAGCCCGGCCCGGGGGGGGGGGGGTGAGGGGTGAGGGTGGGAGGGCGAAGCAGGGGGAGATAAAGCTAGTCTGGGGAGAATCAGCCACCTAGGAAGGTGGAAAGGTAGGCAGGGGCTAGGTTGTGGGGTGTCTTTTATGCCACGTTAAAGAAGTTGGACGTTTTCTTGCAGGCGGAGGGAGATCTCATGGGTCTTTAGACAGGTACCCGGCTCGGTCTTAGTGGTGTGAGTCTGATAGCAAAATCCGACAGGTACCCGGCTCGGTCTTAGTGGTGTGAGTCTGATAGCAAAATCCTAAACCGAGTTAGCACTCACTTCAAAACTCAGTGTGGTGAGATCTCTGTCTGTCTTTTACTGTTGACCTTGTACCTGTTTTCTTGATGCTGTGGAATGAGAGGGGAACCAGGATGTGCACGATGGGCCTGCACAAGTCGGGGTCCCCAGGGCCACAGGGCAGCGCTGGCCGGATATCGCCGGCGTGTCGGGGAAGGAGGAACAGATGGAAAACGTATGAAATCTGTGAAAAGCTTACAGGAGGTGTTTCCTGATTGAAATCTAGCTGGCAAGTCTCTCGTCTTTCGATTTATTCTAAAATTCTGCCATTGTTTTAGCAACTACTTTTCTTTTGTGATTTTTTTTTTTTTGCAGACTTGACATTCTGTTCTGTTGATTAGTCTATTTTGGTTTTTACTACCAAATGGCTTTAATTACTGACTTTAAAAAAAAATTATTTTTACATCTGTTGTATAAGTTCCTCTCATTATTCTGATGCAAAACTCCTTTTGGCTTTTCTCATATATTTAATAATATGGAGGGGCCTAAGGCTCATCTTCTGAAATCCTTTTTTCTTTCCCCTTCCGAAAAAAAAAGAAGTCTTGTGAATTTTATTGTGATGATGTGAACTTTGCAGAATCGTTCAGGGGAAGCTGGCATCTTTAAAAAATGGTATCTTACCATCCAGGAAAAAAAAATGATGTGATTCTCTATTTACTCAAATGTACATAGTTTGCTGGTGATGTTTAATGGTTTTATTCCTATGGATCTGGAAGATTTTTGGTTACTTTTCTTCCCAGACGTTTGTGATTGTGAGAAAGGTATTTTTCTATTATTTTTTTTTAATAAGTAATTTTTGATATGTAGGAAGGGCATTAAAGTTTTGCTTATTTATTTTAGAACAAGTCTCCTTACTAAATTCTTTTTTTTTAATTGTGTCATGGAGGTTTCCTCATATTTCTTATTTATTAACCTCCTTTCTTTTTCTCCTACTTCTTTTTTTTTTTCTAATCAGAAATGGATGTTGAATTTGTCAGAAGACTTTCTAGCAACTATCAAAATGACATTTTTCCTTTTGATCTATGATGTATTATGAGAATGATGAATTATATAAATGATCTTAATACTTAGTCATCCTCTGTTCTTTGGTCATGGCATATTATTCTTTGAACGTACTGCTGGATTTCATTTACGCTCAAGGCTATCTGAGTCCTGAACATTTGTTATCTCTTGGTAACGTTTTCAGTGTCAGCAACTTTCTGAAACTTCGTCTCCCTGTGGGGGGCTCCTGTCTCCTCCTGTCCTGCTCAGAGGAGGGTGCTCAGGGGGTCTTAGGGGCCCGAGTCCAGTGGCATCACCACGCTGGGTAGCAGAGAGCACAAGATATCACTGGAGTTGTGGGGTCAGAGGGGACATTGTGTTATTCTTCTCGGGGAAGACTCTGGATGGCCAGGGGCTGGCAGGGAGACTCCCAGGGCCTGTTGGGAGAGATGGTCTCTGAGCTGCTCTCGACATCTGGGTTTGCTGAGGGCTGTGGGCATGTTTTGGTGCCAGAATGCTGCCTTTCTTCTACAGAAAAGGGAGACAGTGTCTCAGGAATATAAAAATGATTTTAACAAAGCAGTTTGAGGCAGTGCTCAATTATCAGCCTTCCCTGGGGAACCCGCGTGTCTTTGGCTGAGGCCGGAACTAATTTGGGGGAGGGGAGAAGAGAACGATTTGGAAGCTGCTTTCATATGGGGAAGGTGGGCCTCAGTATAAATGAACCTCAGCATGGCCAGCCCCAGAAATGTGTTATTTATGCAAAGCGGCTTTGGGGTATTAATGTCCAGTAATCGGCTAGCTCACTCTCAGCCCCTGGGATGTGGATAAGGGTTTTTACTGTTTGCCCAGGAAAGGAAGGCAGCTGGCTGGATCCACCTGTGCCCAGAGGTGCAGAGGAAGTGGGGTTTCCAACAGGAGGCCACTGGGTTGTACCAAGGGACACAGTTGGCCCCAATCCATTCTAGACTGGGGATTGGCTGGCGACATTTTCTGTGAGGGCCAGCTAGGGTCTTCGCTTTGGCTAGATGCCAAGCACTCATCCCCACCTCTCTGCTTTGGAAGGGCCATTCTAAGCTGACGATCCCTGCAAAACCGTGGGGATGGGCTGGAGTTAGCCCCCGGTCCCAGTTTGTCAATCCCTTTTCTAGATGACCTGGAAGACACGAGATGTTTTCACTGCCTCTGAGTGACCAGTTAAGCCAAGATGCAAATCTCTTCCCACTGGAACTCTTCTCTCGGCCGAGGAAGGGAGGGAGGCCCACCGGCTGGAGAGGTCGGCTTCCCCTGCTCTTAGCATGCTAAGTGTACCTCCCTGTTAATTCCTTCCAGGTGGAACCTCAGAGAACAGCATTTGATGGATTAAAAAGGACGCTATTGCTTTTTTGTGTTGGCCTATTAAGTTGTAGGCAAGGAAGGGGCAGTCAGTAGATTTCATTTTTGACTAGATATATTAGTATTTTAAGACACTCCCAGGAACAATAATTTGAATGGTGACACTTGTTCTGTGGCAAAGTAATAGACTGATTTCTGGCAAGTTCTTAGCCTGGACTTCATGAGTCTGGGGTGTGCCCACCATTGTCCCCATTGCAGTGAGGGGCCTGCAGTATCCTTGGCAGACAGAACCAGTGGGGACTAGCGAGGACAGACAAAGGTGTTGGAATTAGCCTCAAAGCAACCTGACCTACATTGGGAAGATACCGCAGGCTCACTGCTGGATTCACTCCGCTACACTCTCATACGTACAGGACTGTTTCTCACCTAAAAAAAATCTACCACATAGAACTGACATGAGAATCAGTCAAGCAGCCATTTTGCATGCCGAGTGGAGGAGCTTACGTGCAATAGATGTTCAAGAAACGTTAATTCCTTTCCCTGCAAAGACTGCGCCCTGGGGTTGAGTTTTAGGTGTTGAAGGGGCACCAGCTGCTAACACCTGCCCTGCACAGAATCCGGGATCTGGGGCGTCCCATTCATCAGTTAACTCCCACATGAGCAAAGCCAAGCTTATAAGCAAAGCCATAATTGTGATGTGTGTAGGTTAGTGTTTTGCTTGTGTGTATGATCTTTTCTTAGTTAAAGATAATTAAGTCTTAGATCGTAACATACCATGGGGCAAGAATGAGGTCTCACAACAAACAGATCTGGCTCCTCTGCCTGGTCACCTCATTCGGGTTTGGCCTGTGAAGTTTTTACCCAGAATTGGGAGAATTGAATGCATCCCCAGTCAGGATTTGCTTATAGGAGGTTTCAAATGTTGGTTGCTCCTTCTTTGACTCTCGAAGGGGTGATTTGATATCAGCAATAAAAGTATCTTGGATGGTTGAACTTCACAAATGGTAAAATGCTTCCTCGTTTTCTTTAATTAAGTAGTCCAACCGAATCCTTTGGAAATAGGGCATAACTCAAAACATTTCATGCTCCACTCCGTAAGGCGGCAAGGCAAACAGACCCTGGGCTGGATTGCAGGGTCCAGGTCCTGGCTTCATCATTTCCTAGTTGGGAGACTCAGACGATATTTGCTTGCTATGCCTCAGTGTCCTGATCTGTTCATCGTAGATGATAATAGGACTTACATCCTCTGGAGAGTTGTTTGCAGATTACATCATTAATGTAAGTAGGCTGCTTAGAACAATGTCTGGTACATGATGAGCATTAGCTACACTATAGTTGGTTTGACTTGTAACTGATAAATCAGTGGCACAATAAGACATTTTTCTGACCAATGGACACTTTTTCTAATTATGTAAGTAATTCATGCCCATTGTGTAATGCTTGGAAAGCAGACAACAGAGAATAAAGAACATTCATGATGTGTGCCGGGGATGAATGACCACTGTTGATGATGGGTTTATTTCTCCCCGTGACTTACGATTTATGTACTGAGATCATGTTGTAAGTATGAGTTTGAGCCTAATTATTTCACTTAACATGTATCAGAAGCATTTCCCCAAAGTACAAAAATTATTCATAATCATTATTTTTAAGGGCAGGGTAATGCAATCCTATTGATTAACCATAATGGGTGATACATTTTCTTAGTGTTAAGCATTTCCATTGTCCCATTCTGTTGAGGTGGGAGCTTGGAGCTGCTGTTACTTTCAGGACTATGGCAGACAGCTGTGGGTATATATCCATTTATATATATTTTTTTCTCAGTAACTCCTTAGTCTTAGATTTCCAGAAGTAAAGTCATTGGATCCAAGGGACGAACATTTCTAAGGCCCTTGATAAATATTAACAAACTTCCTCCGCAGTTTATTTACAATTAAACTCCCATTAGCAATGTATGAGGGGCAAATTGTTCCAAAGAGAGTCCACACCTTTGGCCTCTTTGTGGCTAACACAGTAACAGACTAACGAAAAAAGGGAATCCTTGAAAGCTCTTGAAGTAAAGCATTTTTTATTTTATTTTATTTTATTTATTTTTATTTTTATTTTTTTTTAAGAGTTTATTTATTTATTTGAGAGAGAGAGAGAGAGAGAAACAGCATGAGAGGGGATAGGGTCAGAGGGAGAAGCAGGCTCCCCGCCGAGCCGGGAGCCGGATGTGGGACTCGATCCCAGGACTCCGGGATCGTGACCTGAGCCGAAGGCAGTCGCTTAACCAACTGAGCCACCCAGGCACCCTAAAGCATTTTTTAAAGTTCACCAGACAGCCTTTTTTTTTTTTTTTTTTTTTTGTGATAAAAACAAAAACCCAAGTGGAAGAGTGCCCAGCGCTGAGCTGTCCTTGCCCCGGGCTCTGTGGGGCTCATCCTCTCTTCTGGGCTCAAGCTGCCCCAGGAATTACTTGGTTATCAATATTACCATGCTTGCCAGGGACATGAGGAGGCCCGTGGAAGGCTGAGGCTCACTCTTCTCTCCCCCCACCTCCCCGGCCAGCTACACTGTGGGCACCGTCCAGGAGAACAACGACCAGGTCTGGAAGTTCCAGAGGTACTTTCTGGTGCAGGAGTATTGCAACCGCCTGAATGTCCCCTTCCCCTTCGTGGTCTTCGCCTACTTCTACATGGTGGTCAAGAAGTGCGCCGGGTGCTTCTGGAGGGAGAAAGACGCCGAGCCTTCCGCCTGCTGTGAGTGGCTTATCGGTCTGTGCCGGGGGTCAGGAGCAGTGATTTGTCGCAGGGGAGCGCGCCCGGTCCGCGTGGCCGCAGGAAGGCATTACGCACTGTGGGGTCCCCGCGCATATCTGTAGGTTTGTAAGGATCGGGCACCGGCCAGCCCGTGAATGACGCAGCAGGGAAAGAGTAGATTAAAGGAGCGTGGCAGATCTGCTGGGACGGTCTCATTCTGGGGCAATGGCTTTCGGGGCGAGCATCATAATAACGTAAATAGGACATGGAGCAAGCATGATTCATGGGAGGGTGTCAAAACCCGACTTTGTGTTTGCTTCTGGGAGATGTTAGCCCTACTCCAGCAGAGCTCATGACTTTTCTGGCCGCTCCTAGGGAAATAGGAAATCTTACAATTACTTTACTTTAATCAATACAGTCTGTCTATTAACCAGCCGCTTAATTGCCATTCAGGCTGGGGGCGGGGGGGTTGTGGGAGAGACTTCCCTTTTTGCTGCACCCCCTCTCAGCTGACACAGTGGTCAGGAAGGGGGAGCCGTTGGCTTTTTCCTCTCTTACTCCCCTTCTCTGCCACCCACCAGCTGCTGTCGCTGCCCCGCTGTGGGTGGGAGCACAGGGAGGAAGGAGGAGAAAGAAGCAGAAAGTCTCTTCCAGAAACAGGGGTACTGTTCTGGGCTGGCTCCATGCTCTCTGACCTGGCACGTGTGTAAAACTGATCCTTTGTTGTGTGGGCACTTGGTGGGCCCTTCAGCTGTTCCCCGGCCGGCCCCTCGCCTCTGAGGACTTGGCAATCCTTTCTCTGGTGGCTGCATCCCCTGAGCCTCCGAATGCCGGGGGGCCACACTGCACACACTCTCCCTGATGGGGACCCACTTCCTTCTGGAAGGTAGGAATGTCCACAGCTCGGTTGGTTCTCTCTCTCCTGTGGCTACCCACCACCTTAGCTCTGACAAGGACTGAGGTGCAAGAGGGTCCCCACCCAGCTCCCTCTCCTCACCCCTGCTGGAGGAGCCAGAATCTGTCACTGTGGGAGTCTCGTCACATTCGGGCACCCCATCCTCAGGTACAGTTGTCTTCCCTGCACCAGGCTAGGTTTTCTTAACACCTGATCCTGGGGCCACTGAGCCGGACAGAGCACAGACATGTTTCAACCACATTAAGCAGGAAAGAAGGGAGAGGCCTATTTTTATTCATTTGGATGTTTGGACACAGAAAAAAAGATAGAAAGGGTACTGCCAGCCCATTAACTTTGACTTCTAACCTCAGATTTAAGCCAGGGGATCTGGCTCTGGGGTGGGCTGGGGTAGCCTCTCCATCACCCACAGCCCCGGAGCTCATGCACTGGAGGGACCATGAAAATCTTTACATTTCTTTTAAAAATCAGAAGAAAAAGAATGAACTGTTAGGTCACAAACTTTTAATTTAGGAAAGCAAAGCATGAAAAGGCATATACCCTATAGCACATACAGAAGAAACAGTGTAAGAGGAGTCGTCTTGCTCAAGGCCTGCCTTCCTTTGCAAATACATGCTTGGTTGTGGGGGTACAGTTACCAACAAAGTCACTTGACAGCTGGGCTGCTCAGGCCATATTTTTACTTGAACGGTTCTAGAGAAAAAACTAGCAATGGATAAAAGTTGCAGGGAGGAAGACTTTGACTTGGTATAAGTTTAAAACAAAGTCCACCAATTCGTGCTATCAGGAAATGAAATGAATAGCTCTGTGAGGTCGTGAATCCCCACGACTGGCTGAAGTCCATCTGGGCATGGGGGGACAGAAGGGCTATAGGGAATGAAGGTCTACTCTCCAAAGGTACACTGTGCTCAGTCCAGGATCAGTGGAACCAGAGAACTCAGTGTATAATTAAGGACAAATCCGTCTTTTGAATATGGGGTTGAGAAGGCAGGACAAAATGCATTATGTTCCCCTCCCAAACTTATTTAATGATTAAGCACAATAGGAACATAAAATGGGAACAAATTCCCCAATTTGGCCATCAAATGGACAGGAGCTTCAGTTTCAGGAGGCAAACAGGTCAGAAACAAACTCTGTGAATCTGCATGTGTTTCCCTGATGGGCCCTGGGAGAATGATGTTCTTAGAACCATTTGGAGAAATAGGTAATGTAAGCTGTTGATGCTCCCTCTCTTCGAATAGTTCTTAGTCTCAGGAAGAAATAAAGAAATAGAGGGAATGGGTTGACCATAGCAGGGCAGGTCCTTCTCCACCCAGCGTGCAGTGATGACAGAGATGGGGAGCCGAGAGCCCCCCGTTTACGCATCAGAGACTTCTGGAAGTGCCTGCTCACCACACATTCATTTGCTTCTTCCTGAGGATCACTAATTCCAGAAACCGCAGCACTCTGTGGTTGGCAGAGTCTCTCGTGGTAATTCACTTCCCAAATTCACTTTGCATTTGCCTGCAAGTGAGGAGGACATCATGGGATTTAAGTTCAAAATTGTCCTTCTTTGAAGAAGAACGCAAGATTTTTCAAATAACTTTTCAGAAAACATAGAATCAAAACTTCCATTTTGGGTATGTTCCGGTGACATCCTAAAGTAATCATGAAAAGGTATGCTACCCAGTGATCTACTTTTATAAAATATATTGCTTTCTATGATTAAAAAGTATACATATTCATTATAGAACATTTGAAAGCTATAGAAAAACACAAATAAGAAAGAGCCAAGAGCACATGTAACTCACCACTCAGAGATAAATATTGCCAACATAATGGTATCTATTCTATTATTTTTGTGTGGGTGTGTAATAATTAGGTTGTTCTGTAAACACATATTCATAATCTAATCTGTTCATTTGGCTAATGATACATCATGAACATTTTCCATATCCTTAAATATACATCTATATGACAGTTCTGAACTGTAGAGTATCCCAGCCTGTGGTTGCGCCATATTTAATGTAACCAATCCCTTGGCATTAACGTGGAGATCGTTTCAATTCTTTCAGTATCACACAGCGCTATGATAAACAGATGCCTACCTTTTTTAGCACATCAATGACTTTTTTCCTTGGAGTTATTTATAGGAGAGAAATTTCTAGATAAAGGTATGCACAGGTTTAAGTCTTTTGATATCGTTGGCCACCTTCCTCCTCCACCTTCTCATCCATCATGCCCGAAGGCTGTAACAAATTTACAGATTTTTTCCCAGTATATGGGAAGCCTGTTTATCCACATCTTTGCCCACACAGGCTATAGCTATTACTGTAGACTCTGCTAATTTTCCACTTTGGTTGGTGAAAATGCCATGTCATCATCTCAATAGCATTGTTTTGACTGCTAGAGAAGTTGGCCATTTTTTCCTGGTCATTAGTCACTGTTGCTCTTTGGCTATCTGTGTTCAGGAGCGTGTCGATCCTTTCCATGTTCATTTTTAAGTACTGCTATTGGGCTTCTGCATACATTTTAGTTTGAGGAAAAGACATTGGAAATCACTTGGCTAGGAAAAATACAATTAAAAGAAATTCAATTAGGGATTAATTTCTATAAATCTGTATTTGTTATGTAGGATTTGCTTCAATCCTGTCACTTGCCTTATTGGCTCTTTGATTCCCAATTAATTCTTTTTAAATCCAGGAAGATCTTATAATTTAGAGACAATTTAAAAACAAAACTTGATAGATTTTTTTTCTAAGTAGACACCTGCATGAACATATGTGCTTTTCTTTCCCCATGAATTCATATGGAGGATTGCTGTCCAACGCACCAGTATCTGAAACACAGGTGCCCTGGTGATCTCTTACTTTGCTTGCCTTCTGTAAGGCCCAAGTACTGCAAGAAACTGGACTGAGAAATCTTGCTGGAACATGCCCCTTAGCCAATTTTATAGCAAGCCCTGTCTTAGATGAAAGGAAAAGACTAGACGTAAGAATTTTCCTTGAGGTCCACACCCAGACTGCATGATGTCCAAGGCTTATTTTCCTCTCCTCCAAAGTTCCTACCCCGGTTTTAGGCTTAGAGTAGCAATCCGTCAGTAATTCTCCAACTGAGTGGTTGATTTAGCATTTTTATGTCATCCAAATGAAAGAGGAGCACATATAAAACGTGAGGACAAAATTCATTAGTGAAATGATTTTGCCAAGTCACAAAACACACAGACAGGCTTTAGATTGATCTCTATTTAGAATAAAGATTGCATTCCTATTTCATTCAGGCAGCTCCAATTCCTCATTGTTACCAAGAAATTCATTAACATTCCATTGCTCTGCTGTTGTCACCAGTAAGGAACATTACTCAGATCAGCCTGTGCGGGACGAATCTAATTCTTCTGGCTCTGGGGTATCACAAAATGACTAGCAGGTGTTGATTTAAGAGGTAAGGGGCAAATGAAACAATTTGAATGTGGTGTGTTTTTTTTTTTTTTTTGTCTCATTATTCAAGGTTTCAAAAATGAAGACAACGAGACTCTGGCGTGGGAGGGTGTCATGAAAGAAAATTACCTTGTCAAGATCAACATGAAAGCTAATGACACCTCAGAGGAGTATGTTCACTTCTGCTTTGCAAGGCTCCCCTTGCATAAGTTGGCAGAACATAAGTAGCTTATTTGTATAAACTCTGTAAAGAGAATTTACAGCAGAAAGAAATAGGACCAGAAAGATATTACCTAGGCAATTGAAGATGACAAGCACGTAAGTGTGTGCCAGCCTTTCAAGAAGGGCAGAACCACCCACCTGCCATCCTGATTGTCCTCCAAGGCCCTGGGGAAGAAAGAGGTATTTTGGGACTGCAGGTCAGGGCCTTGGAACCAGATAACAAGAGCGTGCAGCCATGGCAGAGGTGGATTCCGGGGAGACCCACAGATCATGGGCAATTGGCATGATCTTGCAGGTGCTGCACACATGTCTCTGTGAAGAAATAGAATCGAGAACCATTTGGTAGATCTGTTACAGTTGTCCTTGAGAAGTCCTGACCATCATTTATGAATCACATGGAGTTGTTATAAATGTCCCATAGAACTAGATAAGTCACAGCTAAATCCATAGATGGTCCCCAAGTAATGTGTCATGCATGGCCTTCACGCGCGTGCCCTTCTTATTATGCACGTTAACATGGTTAACGGTCTGATGTCACTCTTACTGAGAGCTCCAAACATACCTCAAAATTTACTTTAACAAAGAAAGAGTAAATGTAAGTACACCCAAGCCCTGTGCTAAGTTCAGCACAGCTACTGGGACACATGGGATGGATGGCGTGCTCTTTATCTTTGAGTAACAAGGTAGACTCCCTAAGCTCTTCTCCGTTCCTGGACTCTGAGATCTTGATTTTGGAAAGGAGGGATGGACCTTACTGCCCTCTCAGCAGAGGTATCATGTACTTGCTGTACTGCTCACTGGGGTGAGGGTGGGATTCCCCTTCATTTGGGTGTTGGGGAGAAAACTGCAGCTGACATGGATTTAGTTGAAAATGAAACTAATCTGTGTTTTGTTCTTTACAAGACTGTAAAATGGCATCTAATAGCCTTTTCTCTCCCCCCTCCCCCTTCTCTTGTTCTCTCTCTGTTTTTTTTTTTTTTTTTTAACTTCTTTGAAGAATGAGGCATCGGTTTAGACAGCTGGATATAAAGGTATAGTTCTGATAATAGTTTGGGAAACATTTTTTTAAAAGTCTGTGTTATCTGGGGTGCCTGGGTGGCTCAGTCGGTTAAGCGTCCGACTGAGTTTCAGCTTGGGTCCTGATCTCAGGGTTGTGGGATCGAGCCCTGGGTTGGGCTCTGCACTCAGGGTAGAGTCAGCTTGAGATTCTTTCTCTCTCCCTGTCCCTGTGCCCCTCCCCCTCCCCACTTGCCCTCCCTGCTCATGTGCCCTTTCTCTTTCTCAAAAAATCTGTGTTATCTTTGAGATTTCAGATAGAGGCCAGTGGTTGTGGTCTGAAAACAAAAGAAGTTAATTATTTAAAAAAAAAGATAGAAGTGACCCTGTTCCATATTCATCTTTCTTCATTCACTGAGTAAGGTCTGGGTGCTGGATGGAGCTGCTTCTCAGATGCTCCTGGCCCCTCTGGACGGTAGTGCTGGAGTCCCATTCCCATGATCTCTGAACTCTTTCATGTCTCTGTCGGACCCAGGGCCCCTTCTTCTCTTTCTCTCAGCTGTGAAAGCAGGTGTGAGATGCTTGTAGTTACAGAAACACCAGCGAGGCTCAGAAGAGCAATTTGGGAGCCTATGAGCCTCTGTGCTTGTCTTCGATGCCGCTCTAATTTGCTAGCTATTTAATTTGAAGGGCACTGCAGATGTACGAGTATACATGTGAACATTAGGCGTAGGGAGAGTGTGCCCACATCCACCCTGAGCTGGGTGGCCAGAAATGATGATTAGGTTTAGCAGAAATTACAATTGACTCATAAATACTGGATCGCTGTTAGGCTCTGTGGAGGAGATGATATCTGGTATTTTATCATGGTATTTTGAGACGAGCATCCTGGGTGATGATAGCCACACTCCCTCCCAGTGCTGTGTTGTTTGGTGGCTGGACAGTACCCCATCAGGTGAGGCAGAATCAGGGGCACCCAGTGCCTTGCCTGGACCAGTGGGGTCTCAATGAACATTTGCTGAGTGAATAAATGACCCAAAGTTGCCCCTCATGGAGCTCTTACATAAGAATTTATCCAGTTCAAACTTTCTTGGTTATTTATGTATTATTTACCACCAGCATTCTTAAAAACCAAGGCTGTGTTTTCCTAGGCCTCATCTCTTGAAGCCCGGTCCTAACAGGATGGTATGCCTTCCTGGTCCCCCTGGAGTAGCTCTTCTCTTCCTCCTGAGTCTTCGTCTCCTTTCCTTTCTCTGGAACGGCCAGCTCTATACATTGGAGTCAACTACTCAGGAGGATCAAATGCTTTGCTGCGTAACAAACAACCCCTACACTTCAGTGGCTTCAACCACCATTTTATTTTGTGCTTGCTTTCTCTTGTGGGCCAGGAATTTGGGAAGAGCTCATCCGGGCAGTTCTGCTTCATGTGGACACAGCTGGATTTCTTGGGCTGGATTCAGCTGGTGACGAGGCCAGGATCTGGCATCTCAGTGCTCGTCCATGTGGCTTCTCTCTCACCCATGACGTTTGATCCTTGTGGCTTGGGCTGGTCACCGCATGGCGGTCTTGAGGCAGTCCCCCTTCTTCCAAGAGTGAGGAAACAGAGACTGCCATTGCTCTTGAGGTCTAGGCGTGGACCTGGCGTGACATCACATCCACCAGAGTCTATTGATCAGAGCAGCCACGGGCCAGCCTGGATTCGGTCACTGGCCTCTTGAGGTGGGAGTGGGACTGGTGGACAGGCACAAAGGAACCATCGGCAGGCGTCTTTGGGGACTCACCATCACACAATAGTGTATCTTGTTACAGCTTCTCTCATCCTGATGTTGTGTTGTTGATCATTCATGGAGGGGCTGGGAAGATTCCTATTTGATTGGAGTTGAGTGCTGTACATAAGTGATCATGCTAGGATGTATATCATGATTATAATCAATGGAGAGGGAAAAGAAAAGTGCTAGGTATGTTTAAAGATTATAGAAAATTTAGCGAATATTAAGAGAATATATGAAAGAGGCAATAGGAGATAGTATTCTAAGTATTTGTATTAGAGACATATAGTATGTGATAAATAATATATATCCTCATATGATAAATTCACTTTTCCACCTCATGGATTTATATTTACATGTATTGTCTGCTGCTTCTGTGCCTAGGCCACATAGTACATAATATTTACCGAGCACCTGCGATGTGCCAGGCATGGGGCTAAGTGCCATCGAAGCAGATGTGGCCCCCCCCAATGTCATGAATGGACCCCTTTGTGAAGCAGTGTGGTTATAGGAGCTGAATTGTGCAGGATTCAATGGCAACAATGATTTCCAATGCAGTATCTGGCACGCATTCCACAGATCGCCTGTGTCTGCGTCAGCAGGGAGCAGGGTCAGCAGCTGTGAAGGCCCTGAGTCCAGAGAAGCAGGGAGAGTTCCAGGCAGCGACCGAGGGGCAGCGTGAACTCTGAGTGGGAGGAAGTGGGGGCGGCTGGGCCGCCCTGTGTGGGAACGTGCTTCTGTCCAGTTGGATTTTATCCCTGTGCAGGGGAGGCCTCTGCAGAGTTTTAGCCCGAGAGGGGCACATCTGGTGGACTCTTTCAAAGACCCTCCGAGCCATCGGGGTGGCCGCAGAAGAGCAGCTTAAACAGTCTGGTTTGGCAATAGAGGCCCCCTGGACTTGTCTAGGTGTGTGTTTCTGCAGAAATCAGGCTATTTTGGGTTGTGGTGTTGTGTTGTTTTTACTTGTGGTCTCACTTGGAGTGGCTTTGGAAGGAGAGAGGGGCAGGGCTGGAGCCTCAGCCCTCCTGGAGTCCACCAGGCCTGGGTCAGAGGTCATCGGGTGAACCAGGGCACTGGACGAGCTGACCTGACTCCCAGGGGCCACGCTGTTTGCAGACCGAGACCTCCTGACCACTGAGGGGCTGGCGATGACACGGTCAGTGGGGACAGTGGGCCTGAGCTGTGGGGGTTGTGGGAGGTGGGGGCTGAAGAGGTTGCTTGTCACTGAAAGCACAGTTTAAGGCTGTCCACGCACATGTGCAGGACAGGAGTCCCCAGGGCCCTCAGAGAAGAGCTTGCAGGTTCTGTCCCCTTTGCATGCTCCTGGCTGTGGAGCTCAGCCCCTTTGCTTGTTCCTCCCAGAAGCCCACCGACGCCATGTATTTTGTAGGTTTGGGGAGAATCTGGGTGGGTCCCAGGGAGGCCTCAAACTGTGTGGGATTTCACTACCTTTCTCCCTGCTTCTCGTCCTGCTCCCCTGCCCCCCTCTCCTCTTTATTCCCTCCTGGATCCTGTACCCCTCCCCTCCTGAGCAACAAAAAGTCTCTCTTTTCCATATACAGAGAACTTTAGGGATCATCACCTGTTTGTTGAGCAAGCTCTCAGAATCTTACGTCTGCTTTAAACAGCTTATTGAAGTCATCCTACCACCAACAAGTACAGGGCTCTCACCAAGCCCCTCCAGCGAATAAAAAATTTCTCCATCTCATTATACCCGAAAACAAAGTCAATTCGCAATTGACCTTAGGTCTGTAAGTAGGGATCTTACTAGATCTTCTTTATTTTAGGCAGCTATTAGCCCTTATGGATTCTTTTTGTTCTTAGAAAAAAAAGAAAAAGTTAAATGAAGAGATTATTACTGGAAATAAGCCCAAGATAAACACAGATTTTTTTTTCCTTGAGCGAGAAATATGGCAAGTTAGAAACCAACTGTATTGAAATTGCACTATGTCCATGAGCTTTTATCAAACATACCGATAAGGTGTGTAATTTAGAACGAGCTTCATTCATCTTGTGTCATAAGCTTGTGAAAGATGCATGTAGCGAAAATAATTTTATTATGCCTTTTACTTAAATTGTTTTACTATTTATACTTTTTTGTGAGAGTAGAAACTTTGGTTGCAAATATTTGATTTATTAGTATTGTATCATATTATTATTATTTTTAAATATTTATTTATTTATTTGAGAGAGAGAGGGCGCGAGCGTGCCCATGAGTGGGGGGAGGAGCAGAGGGAGAGGGAGAAGCAGACTCCCCGCTGAGCAGAGAGCCTGACTTAGGGCTTGATCCCAGGACCCTGGGATCATGACCTGAGCCAAAGACAGACACTTAACCAACTGAGCCACCCAGGCGTCCCTGTATCATATTTTTATTAGTATTATACTTCTACCAAAGTGAAACATTGTCGGTATCTTATAATTTTATTAGTGTTAATTACATATGCCATGATTATTTCTACATAGTATTTCTCTGTGTGGTTAAAACCTGTCATTTCTATGTGAGAACCATTACTGATTTGCCTTTGAGAAAAACTCACACTCCTTGGTGCTGATGAGTATTTGCTAGTGACATGATTTCAGAAAGTAAGCAGTGGGCAGGGTCCATATCACCTGCCATGCATTCTGCCCTGTTCCAGGATGCGCCATACTTGCTGCTTAGTATCTACATCTGTTTCATGGAAAAGCCATAGAGTAATCATTTAAATCATTGACAGTTGGAAAATTTATCTTAAGACCAGTTCTATTTTTTTTCCCCTTTCCAAGATTAATGATCTCAAGGGTCTTCTGAAAGAGATTGCTAATAAAATCAAATAGAACTTCATGGACTGTAATGGAGAAAAATCTAATTATACCAAGGTAAGTCATGTTAATAAGCTATATTTTTGCTCTGAAAATTTACATATTTCAAGACTAATTTAAAATCATGGTATTTTTTTCTTCATTGTTTTATTTTCCTATATTACCAGATTTGAAAATAATGCATTGTTTAAAAAATTCAAACTATATAGGGTTATAGGAAGGAACAAGTAGAAGCCTCTCTTCACGTTCCTTTCCCACCAATTTTGCCCCCCAGAGGAGGTTAGCACTGCCAGCAATAGGGTAAAAGTATCCTTTTGAGTCTTTTATTTATTTATTTTTTTTTTAAGATTTTATTTATTTATTTGACAGAGAGAGACATAGCGAGAGAGGAACACAAGCAGGGGGAGTAGGAGAGGGAGAAGCAGGCTTCCCCGCGGTGCAGGGAGCCCGACGTGGGGCTCGATCCCAGGACGCTGGGATCACGACCTGAGCCGAAGGCAGACGCTTAACGACTGAGCCACCCAGGCGCCCCCTTTTGAGTCTTTTAAAGACACTCACAAACTATATGGCTATTTTGGCATTAATTGAATCAAGGTCACACTGCTCAAAGACTTGGTATTTTTTTCTTCCTTAACTCTCTTTTATGGATATTTTTATGGATCAGTGCCTAAAACATGTACCTCATTCTCATGATACACTATGCACTATGCATGTTTATTGCTGTGGGATATATAAATGTATGTTGATCATCTTTTTCCTACCAAAAATGTTTTAGAAATTCAAGGCCTGGCAGTTGAACCCAAGATTTGGCTCTATGATCTTACCATTTGCCTTAATTATGTCTCTTTTCATTACCAGTCCAAATTCAGAACCTAAATGTTAAAATGTAAACATGTAGGTTTAGGGAAAAACAGCAATGGGGATTCCATTTGACTAGAATTTTTTAAGAAAATAAATAGTTAGGAATGGAAATACAATTAAGACTCTCTCCTTCTCTCTTTTCTTCCCCTTCCCTCCCTCCCTCCCCTTTCCTTCCTTCCTTCCTTCCTTCCTTCCTCCTTCCTCTTCCTTCCCTTTCCTTAATCTTTATTGAATGCCCACTAACTTCTCAGAGAAGTCCTGTGTCACAACCTGTGCTGAGGCTCAGACACCGATCATGAGCTATGCACTAAACACTTACACTGCAGAATTTTTCTTCACGGATTGATTGTGTCATGGAGGGGATTGTGTTGCATTAGATTCCTTTGAATATTTCTGGCCACTCCATACTTTTCCTTAGGTTCTGACAATTATGGATCATATAGGGGGGACTTTGTTAGAGCAAGACTGATGCATGTTTTATATAATCTGAAAGGCAGGCATGAACTCCTGATGTGCTCAAGACAACAAGCCTTACATATTTAGGAGGAATATATTTCAACTCTTTCATTATGAAAACAATAGTATTGTTTTAGTGAAAAAATAAATTATAATTTGAGTTTTGAAACATTTGTCATTTTGTTTAATTTATGAGCTGAAAGATATTAAAAAAACAGGAAGAGATAAAAAAATTAAACATGATTTAAAAAAAACCGTGAAAGATAGAAAAGATAAGAAAATATCCCAAAGGAGATGCACATCCACCTCTCACAGCTTCAGTGTCCTCAACTCTTGTTCCTCTTCAGATGTGTTGACTGTGAGTAAAATGAGCAAATGCACTGGCTTCTTATTGACTTATCTTTTGATAAAATTGAATTTTTTATTAATATATGGAGAGTTAATGAATTGGCGAATGAAAGTGAATTGGGAGAAGGACATTCCTCCATTTCTGTGCAGGCCACCCATGAAAGAAAGAGGATGAGAAAAGAGATACCCCATAAATTCGTAACCACTGATACCTTAGAAACAATGAATTTGTTATGCCCAGTTTTTTGGTATATTTTTGTCTTCTCAATAATAAGACCCATTTTCTTTTTCTTTTTCTTTTTTTCATGTTGTCTGTCTGGCATATCCTTTAGAAGTTCACGGAAAATGTAATTTTATAGGCAACCATCTACATGCTGTTAAAACATTATTCTGATACTTCTGTCTCTAGAGAGGTGAAGGTCATCTTTTTGGGGGTAAGGGCAAGGAAGGAGAATGCCAACTGTAGGTGGAAGTGAACTGGTGTTGATAGGGGCAGGTCTTCATCAATTTGCCAATCTGGGCTCTCCATCCCTAAATCAGCCTTTGGTCCAATAACTTGGGATAAAATAAACAGACAGTTGTACATATATTTCCCTTTCTCCCACACTAAGGTTGAAAGGAATTAAGAACTGAGGACAGAACAAAGCCATTTGTTTTCTCATAGCTTTATGCTTAGAGTGGACCCAAGGACCTGAGGGCCGTGGGGGAAAGACAGTCACTGGAAATGGCTTGATCCTTACATAATAATCCATTGATTCTTGCATTTGCTACACTGAAACTCTAGTTCAGTGAAAGAATTTGAAGTTCTTTTGGGTGTCATAATAAAACTTCATTTAAATAAATCATTACAGTTCTTAGCTTTATTTTCAACTCACCCTTTTATTAGTGGGAAACCACTCAGCAAATCAAGCACTCGGAAACTTTCTAGGTCTTCACCTGGCCTGAGCCGAGTCTCTGTCCCTCACCTGTAGTCATTGTGTTCTCATGGTTAAATTGGTCAGAACTCACATCTTTAAGAGAAAAAACAGCCTCATTACCACTTCAATACCAAAAGAAAATCAATTTTTGAAAGTGTATTTGAACTCATGACCAGTATATTACCAATATATTTAGAAGCAAATCATCTCCTGAGCACGGAAGTGGGCAGTCCATTCTTAAAACAGTGTCCTTTCTCTGTTTCACAGGTAACATCAGAGATCTAGGTGGGAACAAGTCAAGGAAGGATGAAGAACAGTTTTGTTACTGACTACGCAGTGAGAACTGTTCAGGCCCTGCGTGTGCCTAGCAGATGGCTTTCATCACCCCAATGTGCTCAAATCTGAGAAACAGACATGTGATTGGTTTCACAGGAGAAGATGAACGTCAAGGACAGCTTCCTTGTTACTTCCTGAGTCTCGATCACTTGTACTCACTGTGGATCATTTTAGAGTGTGTTCCTGCACCCCCTTCTTCCTTCACTTTTCCTACTTCTGACCCGTGCATATTACATCTCTTCTGGGAATAAGATCTGGGTCATGCCTTCCCTCCCATACCATTGTTGTTTAGCTCAATCCCTTCTCTGCTACTTCCCTTTTTGGAGTGTGTGACTAAGTAGTCGGCATGTTGTTAAAAGTCTCCCCAGTCAGGGCAGATTCTAAAACATGGTAGAGCAAGAGGGCCCTGCTCTTCTCAGGAAAGACTATTCTCACTTCTCATTATGCTTTTTATCTATCAAAGGAGGTGACAAAGCCGCATCCTATCCTCTCACACTTCACCAGGAGCTCTCCATTCTTAAAGATGTGAAGAATCACTCCAAAATGGGACCTGGAGAGGCACCCCTGATTTTGTTTTCAGTGGGTGCTCCTTTCTTCTCTTTTTGGTGGCCTCTACTCCTTGCTGCGTTCTCTTATTCATTCTTTTCCCAATAAAAATATTCCATGGATATTATAGAAAATTCAGACTACATGGAAAAGTAGAAGGAATATAAATAGTCCCACTAGTGGTTAAAGATAATCACTGCTAACATTTTAAGGTGTGTTTCCAAATCTATTTCTTTTCTATGCATATTTTATTTCTCTTATAAAATTTTACATGATGTCATCATACCACATATACAATTTTGTATAAGCTTTTTCACTTAGTATTTTATCAAGGATGTTTTTGTTATATTCGTGGTCTTCTTAAACATTACATTAATGATTCAACCTCCAATGATTTCCATAATGCTGGTCATTGAAAGCTGTTTCCAGTTGGTCGGTGGGATGAGGGTCTTGGTGCATGAATCTTTTTCTGCATTTGGGAAATTTTCCCATAGCTAGACTCCTGGGGGTATATATTGATTATCAAATCATTTACAAGGCTTTTTCATAAATGTATAGCTAATAGGAATTATTAACTTTAGTCTAAAATATGAGATATGTGAAATTAGAACTCTTAACATAAGGTATTATATTTAATCCTTAGTTTAGCAGAAATAAACACACTTATTTAAATATTGCAAATGGTGAAGGTATTGGTGTAGAATTGGGGAGATCATCTTGCTGAACACTTCTAGTCTCAGCTTTCTCTGGAAGTGGTGGTGGCTTTGCCCAAAAAATGTGCTAGAAGAACATAAGGCACTTTAAGTGTCCATAATTAGTTTTTCCAGCTTTGAATAGACTATAAACTCAGTGGCTGAAGAAGGAAATCTTGGAAGGAAGCTATTAAAAGATCATCTCATTAAAAAAAACTACAAAAGCACGAACCAAAAAAAAAAAAATGTTTTATCATTTTGTCTGGGCTTTAGTTAAAATGATTACTCACAATATTCATAATGTTGGCAGGGAATGAATACATGGGAATGAATTTTTTTTTACTTAAACCTTATTAATGGCTTAAAGGGGAATCCTCTTGAATAGGGTTGAAGCTCATGGTTTCAGATGCTAAAGGTAGATGGAATAAAATTTATGTGACAGAAATTGCCAATGAGTGGAATTTTCAAAACTTCTCTGTTCATGGGAGAATGTTACTTTTGTTTCAACTAGAATATGTGCCTTTTCTGAAGCCACCAAGAAGAGTCTTAGGTCATCTCTGTACTGCCTGGGAAAAAGAAAGTGTGTGGCAGTGTGTATGTAAGGTTGTCCAGGGAGAAACAGCAGTCTCAACCTCTTACCCTCATTCCAGTAGTGAATTTGAATAAAATCAGTCAATCAACCTGAAAACCTCTCCTGAGACAAAATTAGGCATAACTGTTGGCTGATTCCCTTCAGTGCGTTTGTCCATATACTCCTATTTCCGCTACCCGTGTTTTTGTTAGTGTAAGAAAGAGGCCTACATGCACCTTAGTATGAGCAGCACAAGAAGTTCTCCTGTTGATGCTAATGAGAGAGAGCCTGGACCATACTCAGAATTCACTGGTCGTAGAGAAGAAAGTGTTTTCAAGAAAGCTAAGTGTTTTCAACTCAGCTTGTCTGGTAGATGTTTTTGCATGGCTACGCCACGTGAATTTTTCATATGCAAAGCCATTATTTTAAGTGTAGCTCACAGAAATAGCACAGGTGTGGATCATACCTCTAACCAAACCATACCTCTAACCATGCCTTCGTGTGTGGTGCTCACTGTGTCCTCTGCATCACTACGGGTAATCCTGCAACGTGGTGTAAATGAGTGTGTTAGTGAATTAAATGACAAGGAAGAACTGTCCGGTGTTGCTTTCGTCATTTTATTGACAGTGGAAATAAAATAAAATTCCTTTTCTTTTCTTTCTTTCTTTTTTTTTTTTTTTTGAGAAAGCAGTAAGGACTTTTATTGTCAACACAAATGAGAGATACAACCATAACAGAAGACACAAATAAATTAATTATCCTGATCATTTTAGATGCCAGGACCTCTCTGTGGAAAGGTCAGCTCAGTTTCTCATGTAGACACGATACTATCCAAAACAAACAAACAAAACGGGAATTTTGAGACAGTGTTTAAGAAAATGACCAAGCATGTACATGGTGAGAGGAGAAATAAAAAGTGGCTTCCCTAGTTCTTTTCTTCAGTAAGTTATATATTTATAAAAATATGTAGCTCTTTGGGGCGCCTGGGTGGCTCAGTCGGTTGAGCGTCTGCCTTCGGCTCAGGTCATGATCTCAGGGTCCTGGGATCGAGTCCCGCATCAGGCTCCCTGCTCAGCGGGGGATCTGCTTCTCCCTCTGCCCCTCTCCCCCAGCTTGTGCTCTCTCTCTCTCTCACTCACTGTCTCGTAAATAAATAAATAAAATCTTTAAAAAAATATGTGGCTCTTTCTGGGGCCTTTTTTAATGATTTCATCTAGAAAAATTTAAAATTCTTCCACCTCCCAGAAAAAAAAAGCTTTATGCCTGGCCTGAACAAGAAAATCAAAATAGGGTGATACTAGTTTCACAGGAAACTCAAGACTACACTTTACATGTAGGTACCGCCTTCTTTACTTTAAAAAGGTTTACCATCCACGTATCTGTACCAAAACAGTAGACTCAATTTCCTCCCTTAGGAAATTTTCAACCAAACTGGAGTCAGATTGATCTCACTTGAAAAGTGCAAAAAAGGATATGCAAGACCAGTGTCTGTTCTGGGACATGTAGAGGAGATGCATCCCTCCAACAGCACTGGCCAAAGAGGTGCTCTGGCAAGAAGTGGCTGCAAGAAGAACTGATCTGTCAGAGCTACCAAAGCGGGAGGACACTCCGGTTTCGGCACAGGAAGAGGGGTCCCTGCCCAGTCTGGCTGTGAGTTGTACCCAGGTCTCAAACAGATGTCAGGTCTCCCAACTGGCAAGGCTGGAGTGCATGGAAGAGCACGATCAGCCGCGTCAGAGTCTAAACTAGCCTGTGAATGCCTCTATTCCATGATTTGTCCACGCTCCCACTGATAGTGGTCAGGAAACCAAGCCCCAGTTCTGGAACAACACAAACATTAGTGACCTAGTAAGCAATGGGCAAAGTTCTTGTCTTTGGTAAACAATACAGAAATGGGTGATGAGGCCCCCCTACTTCACTGCTGGGATTCCTTAGTTTCACCGTTAATGAACCAGCAAAAAATGCCTTCTTCCACACAAAGACAAGCTTCGTACCAACATCTCTCCAAAACCAGTTAGGTCTCCAGCTCTAGCCTTGGTTTAAGAGGTCTAAAAAAATCAAGCAACCACACTTTCCATGTCAGAACCAAGGTAAAGGGGGAGTTGGGCCCAAGATACCCTCCATCCAGAGTCCCTGGGATACAAAGAGCTCTGGGAGCCAGTGGGTGTGAGCACATTCAAGTCACGGGCTTTGAGATTATGGGTCCGGAGTGGTGGTTTCTTCCCTTCTATCACTGGCATGTCCATCTTGGGCGGCTTGATGATTGCTGGATCTTCAGCCATTCAGGAGTCCTGGATGAGGATCAGTTCCACTGGAGAGGGTTTCAAATTCCTTAGTTTAGTCAGATTTGTTTCTACAGGAATTTCGTTCCCAGGGTTACATGAGCCAACTTCTCTAAACAGAAGTTCCCCATAGGTCCCCACCCCTCAGACATGCTTAGCTATTTCTGAGGTTAGAGACATCCCCTGTGAGCTCACAAGAGGGTCTGAGGATCTGTCTCGGGGCCAATGTGGATGTCTATTGTCCACAACCCCACTTGTGATCATGGAGCCTCAGGCCCAGCCTGGAGCATGGTTTCCGTGCTGAAGGAAGGGCACATTTGTTCCAGGGAGAATTGAGGGAGTGTGTGTCCCCCTACCCCTCTCAGATTCTTCCGGGTCTAGTGGGGACTGAGCTGCTGGTCGCCATGGAGACAGCCTCTGTCTCAAAAACAAAAGGCTCAGAAGTCGGGCCCTCAGCCAAGCTGGGGCTGATATCAGTGATGAATATCCCCTGGCCTCCCCACCCACTCCTCCGCCCTGGGCCTTTATTCTCCTGAAGATGGAAATCTTTAGAGGAAAAGAAACCTTTGGTCACCTGCCCCATTCGTTGATCAGACCAGAGCTAGCCCCAAAGCCCCAGCTTGATCCTAAACATCTGTGGTTCAGAAATGTGCCTTCTGCTCTGATTGACACATTTACAGCAACAATTTTTAAAAAATCAGTTTCTTCTCCCTACAGAGGTCTTGTTTGACAAGGAGAAGTCTCCCTCATCCCCTCTTATGTATAATGTGCTGTCATTAACTGTCCACTGTGAGCACGTCCTGGGTAATAAGAATGGTTCAGAATAAATGGAAGCGTTTGGAGGCCCCTGCCCCCCACTGTCTTACTGTCTCCCAGAGGAGAGGGGATTGATTTAAGAAACAGAAGTAACACCACGAGGCAGTATGCCAAGTGCAGGGACAGGCGCAAGGGCAGTAGGATGCAGACTAAGGAAGGCTCGTGTGAAGACTTCAAGAAGACCCTGCTTGTGCACTCAATGGAGGAAATTGGCTTCCCCCAAATTCTTCTCATGGAGATCACTCCTGCTCACACTGTGCACAAACACAGGAGAAGCTCCTTGGGGTAGACAGTGAAGCCCAAGTGGCTAAAGATGGTCACCAACTGCTGTGCACAGACAGGAGTGAGGCATATGAAGTTGCTGGGGGAAATTGAGGAGGACCCACCACAAAGGGGACATAAGAAAAAGGGCAGGTTAGCAGGGGTGTGTTAAGGTATAGTGTTTGGGACCCCCTCCCTGCCACAGTGCAAATCTTCAGAAAAAGAATATACAAACCACGAAGTGATCATGGCAGCCGATCACACGTAATCTAGACCACGGGCCACGTCATGCCTGGGAGCCCCTGTGGCCTCACGCCACCCCAGATTAAAGCAATATCCTTCCGATGCATGTTTCCACCAAAGTCCTAGCTCTCCTCTTGACTCTTGATGCTGCTTGAGAGCTGTCTTCCTGACATCACGATGCAGGGTGTCAACCCCCTGCTCATGAGTCTTCCATGGCTCCCTATTAAGTCCTGCTCAGCTCCCTGAAATGGAGCTTGTGACCTCAGCAGCCTGGCCCTTACCCACCTCCACAGGCGCTTATTCTGACCTCCCTGCCTAGTTCCCAAACTCCAGGACTAGCTGTCTTGCACAGATCCCAGGCCATTGCCTGTGTGGCCTTCCTGGCCTGGGCTGAATGCTGTGTCTTCCTCCCAGCCCGATTCTCACTTCTGACTGCTCAGCACTCCACGGCCCCGGAAAACCAGGCAGCTTGTGCTGCCCGCCCTCCCCCGTGGCTCTCCCCACACCCGCCGCTTTGGTTTCATGCCCCAACAGATTCTTGAATAGATGACGGTGTGGTGCCCTAGCTCAGAACAGGTGTGCTGGTTGGGAATCCCAACGTCACTGCTGGCTGGCGGCTGTGTGGCTTTCAAAGGTTACACAAACTCTCTGTGCCTTGGTTTGCTCATCTGTAAAATGACCTCAAACCACCCCCCACCCCTCACCTCAGAGGGTTGAGAGGATTAAACGAGATAGCTTGGGAGGGTCTCAGGTCCGGCTGGCCCTTGGTAACTGCTCAGGGAACTTAGCATCTCTATGGTCACCACTCTCCGCTGTTCCTTTGTCTAGTCTCTTCCACCTGCCTCTCGGTGAGCTCTTACTCTACTGCTAGTGCCCAACTCGGGGATCACCTCCTCCAGAAAGCCTGCCTTGATCTTCCACTCCCAGAGCTTCCTGACCCTTCAACCTCATGGCGCGGGTGGAGAAGAGAAGCTCCAGGGTGCTCGATGAGGACTTCTGGAGGCCACAGGCTCTGGCCAGGCCCCCACCTAGCCACCCAGCCTGGAAGATCAGCAGTCAGCACACTTGTACCCCATTTCTGGTCCGGAATCCTGATCGGGAAGTTGTGGTTATCAGTTCTTATCATGATCTGTTTATGTGTCTTCTTCCTCCCTTTCTGTGAAGTTCTGGAGTAAAGAGGCTTTGTCCTACTTGTTTGTTTTAGTCACTATACCTAGACAATGTTGGTCTATTGCAGGAGCTCCGTTAGGTATGTGTGTGATTGAATTGGGCTATTCTTCACTGGTCTCCAACCTGCCCTGAGGTTTCTTCATTCATGTTGTCTCTTCCTTCTTGGCTGGTTAAAATATTACTCATCCCTAATTAAACACCATCCAATTCTTTCCTAGTTCCTGGGCAGAGGTCACCAGTCCTTCCCCTTGTGGGTTTGGAAACTGACTTGACTGCAACCTGTCTTCAGGGTGTCATTCATGGTCCCGGTACACCGATCTGTCCCCCACTGGATTAGCAGCTCTCTTAGGACAGAGACCTGGTCTTTTTCATCATTTCATTAACCTATGCATTCAGACACACACTTTGTGTGCCTTGCAGCGCTGGTTATAATCCCAACCCTGTCCTCAGAGACCTTACCATCTATAGGAACAGGCAAGTCCAATGGCATTTCAGTCCCGAGTCTTGTAGTATGACAGAGATTTCAGTACAGGACTCCCCGGGAGCAGGTAGAAAGGGCTCCCAACCCAGCTCTGGGGAGCGGGAAGGCATCCCCTGGAATCCGCTAAATGCTAAAGAGGATTAATCCAGGGAGGAGTGTTTGAGGTAGAGGGAATACATGTGGGCGAGCGGTTAAGAGCACAGACTTGAACCAGCTTGCCTGGGTTCAAATCCTGACTCTGACATTTGCTGAGCCCAGTGCCCGGCAAACAGCCCACACCCACATAATGTTAGCTATTGTATCCGTCTGTCATTTATTAACTCGGCTTAACTTCTGTGTTCTCGGCAAATGTTTGACCATTTGGTTACCCTGTGACATTCGCCCTCAGGAAAGATTTTGCCAGGGAAAATGAAAACAAACCAAACGGCTCCAGGGGCCCATACCTGCATAGATAAAGAGGACGGGGACTCCCTGCAGGGTCTCAGGGGACCCGTGCGGACGGTGGCATTGAGGCACATCTGAAACCGCTCTTTCTCACCTCGACCCCAAAATGCATTCTTCACGTTGCAGAAGGCTTCGTTTTTTTTTTTTTTTTTAAATAAGCAAAAAAGGACATAGCTCCCAAATTTAGAGTTTGAGTAGCCTTTTGTTTTTCTGAGTTATGAGGTGGGGGAAGAGTGTTTTGCAGTAATTGCGCATGGACAGAAGTGAAATTGCACCTGCTCATCCTGCCTTAAGTAAGTCCAGGAGAACGAGCAGCGCGTCCGAGCCTGGACCCTCCAGGAGTCCAGAACTCTGGCCTGGTGCACGGTTAAGGGTCAGGTGCGCTGTCCTGGTTTCCCGCCACCTCTCACTGTCCCTCCAAGCTTCCTCTCCCCTCTTTCATTTCAGCGCTGGCAAATGGCTCTGAGGTCTAGTAAATTTTTTCTGAGATGCGTGACAGACAAAAGAGAAACCGCTCTTCCAGGTTGATGGAGAGGGCTTCTGGATAAAGCTCCTACTGCAAAATGAAGCCCCCTACCCGACCCCCCGGGCTCTCTGCTTTTTCTTGAATCTGCTCAGCAGAAGCTGCAGCACTTTTGGATTATTCCAGAAATGGTTTCCTTTCGAGCCCTGCTGTCAGTTTTCTTTAGGCTGATTAGGCGGTTTATGGATGCTTTACTCTGAGCCGGGTGCCTTCAGTGACCCAGAACTGAAGACCCCCCGGCAGGTTCAGCACTAACCACCCCCTCCTCGCTCCCCTCCCACCGCCCCGCCGCTTCCCTGCAGATTTCTCTGCCCGCCCCCTCCCCATGGAAAGCCCAGGGCTGACACCATCAGCATCCTCTGCGCCCTGCAGAATGCCCACCTCTCTACCCACCTGCCCTGCCGGCCCTTCGAAGCCTCAGGCTCTGAGCCCTATTGTCCTTGGAGTGTCAGGAAGCAGGAAACTCATTCCAAGTGAGGGTTGTTTCCAGGTCAGGAGAACAATTTCCTCCCGCTCCTGACAGCACTCTGCAGTCCAGCTCCAGAATTCTGGATTTAAGTCCCTTCTTTGCAAGCTTTCCTCTTCAGATCCTTCTGTAAGTAAGGGACACCATTTCTGCCCCTATTAAAAAGAGAGGAGGCTTTCATTTTCAGACTCGAAGTGCATCTGACTTGGATGGAGCATTTTTTTATGCTTGAAGAAGGGAAGATAAATTCACTTGCATGGAGCACGTACCACCTGCCTCTGGATCCAATGTACCTGGGTTAATTCTCCCATATTTCACTTTCTCGTAGAATATGGACAGCCCATGGCTGAGATGGTAGGAAAAGGAGCGGCTGAGCTGAACCCATACATGACCTGGGCTCCCTGCTCTCTGAAACACTGGGGATCTGCCACTCCCTGGATAATCGATAGTAGAAACTGCTTTGGTCAGAACACTGGCGGGCCTTATCTTCTTGGTCGTTTGGGTTGCTTTGAATTCATTTCTATAGATGTGGTGGGGATGAAGGACAGATGTGAAGTGATGAGTGTTAGCAGTTTCCCTTCCCCTGGCCGGCTCCCCCAGCCCTCTGGGGAGCAGACATTCTTGCTCGGTTCATCAGGCCACCCCGTGTCGTGGGGATGATCCTGGTGAGAGATAGTTTGGGAACAGACACCAGGCTGGCAAGTGGACAAGAGGAAGGAGGCCTGGTTGGCTGGATTTGAGACCCAGTGGAGACTGGGTCGTGTCCTGCAGGTGTGTACATGTGTGTGCGTGTGGGCGTGTGGGCATGCACACACATACACACTCTGTCTGAACCTCCTTGTTTCCCTTACCCCCCTCTTTCTGCAGGGGCCACGCCAGACCTCCACCATTCTCGCAAACTCTGGCTCCCCCTCCCCCATCTCTTTCTTGGCAAACAGCCTTGCACCCTACTCCCCCATCCCCATGGGTGCTCACTCAACCCTCCTCCTCCAGATTTAGAGACCTCCCTACACCCAGACCCAGGGTTTCCTCTTCCTCCCCACTGCCACCCAGGCCCTGTCCTTCGTCTTCTCCAAGTCAGTCCTTCCTCCTGCATGTCAGATGCCACCCACTCCCTTCCGTGCATCTCAGGAACCAAGGATGGACCACAGCCCCCCACTTTTATTTAACCTCTTCTCTTCTCAAGTGACTATCTTCCATTGGAAGTATTTCCATCTGCTCAAAACTTCCGTATCCCCAAAATGCCAAGCCTCTACTCCCCATCCTTCCATTGGCCTTTCTGTCCCTCTCTTCCATAGTCTGGGTTATCACAGATGTCCCTGCATTCATGGCCTCCGTTTCTTTCCCTCCCACTCATGCATCAGCTCTCCTTCCATACAGAACGCCACTTCCTGAGATCACCAGTGAGTCCAGTGCCTTCACACCCAAGGGCGTTTCTCAATCCTCTTACCTCGATTCTCAGCAGATTCGACACTGGTGATGGCTTTCATCTTCCTTCTTCTCCTCTGGAAACCACAGTCTGTGGGTTTTCTTCATACCTCTGATGGCACCTTCCCAGTTGCCTTTGGAATCCCTTCTATGCTACTTGTCTATTAATGAGGGCTTTCTTAGGGCTCCGTCCTGGGCGCTCTCCTCATGCCACCCTGGGGCCTCTTGTTCACGGTCATGACCTCAGTTACTGTCTACATGGGGTTGACTCCCGGATTTAGAACTTCCAGCCCGGGTCTCCCACCTGGGCTCCATGCCTGCTTAGCCAATGGGCTCGCTGCCTCTCTGTCCAGTGCTGCCACCAGCCGAGCAGATGGAAATCCTGGGGTCCTCCTTGGTGCCCTGTCTCCTCTCACTTTGTACCCGGGCAGTTGTGCCCCTAAATGTCTCTGATACCCAACCATTCTCCCCTTCTCCACTGTTACTACCCTTGTCCCAGCCACAGCAATCAACGCTGACCCTCCCTGTTCACTAGTCCCTTCCTCTAGACTCCACACCTGGGCCAAAGTGCCCTCTTCAATGTGAAAACCTGATCATCTGACACTCTTGTTTAAAACCCTTAAACAGCTTCTTGATGCTCTGGGGATAATGAGCTTGGTTATTAACAGAGACTGTGAGGCTCTGGTCCTCTTTACCTTTCTAGCATCGTCTGACACTCGCTCTCCCTCCCGAGCTCTGCTCCCTTGGTTGCTCACAGGGCACCCCGGAGAGGGGCAGCAATGCTACGAACAGTGAGTCTGGGACAACAGGACTGTGGTGGGGAAGCTGTGTGATTCCCCTACTCAGAGCTGACCTGCTCCCTGATGTCCAGATGTGTGTGCGTTCTACCCCTTCTGCCTGGGACTCTCTCTTCCTTGCCCCATCAGTTCTAGCTCAGCCTTCAGCCCTCATCCCAAGCTCAGAGTCTCGGGTGACCCCCTTTCATAGCACCCCATGGAATGCCTCTATGGTGTCCCCGAGCCTTCTCCGACTTTCCTTGTCACTATTGTCGTTTTGCAGGTATTCATGGGATCTTGGATGAATACTTATCTCCCCCTGCAAAGTGTAAGCTCCCCGAAGTCAGGAACCATGTCAGGTTTACTTCCCGATGTATATCCGGAGAGCAGTGCAGTGCCTGGGGTTTGAGTGTTGGCCAGTGTTCAGTAGGTTAGCAAATGCGTGGGTCAGGTGCTTGCTGGGAGGCGATCATGGCTGGTTTCCCATGTTTCTGCACATCTGCCTTTGTTGCTGACTATTTATTCAAGGGTTTTCGTATGTTGAACAGCCTTGGAAGATGGAGACAAGGTCTCTCTCCAAAACCAAGGACAGGTGGCTATCTTTCGGAGGGGAAGGTAACGTTTTCCTCTGGAGGAAAGTGTCTGCACCCTACTGCCCGCTAGGAAAGACCTGGGTTCTCTAGGAGCAGGGATCAAGGATCTTCTTCTGCAGCACAGTGGACTGTGTGGGTAGAATCTGGCTCTTCTGCTGTCACCCAGGCGGACCCGGGGCTCAGGTCACCAACACGAACCACACGGGTCCCCTGACTGCTGCCGTCACTGACAAGCGCCCTTTATCTCTGACCCGGGAGTGGTGGGTCTTCTCCCAGCTTCCATGCCCATCCCCGGCTGGGTGAATTGCAGACCTTTCGAAAGTATTGACATTGATTGCACTAATTCTATTTTATTCATTCTGCATGTTTCTTGGACTTTGGTGTCAAGATGTGGAGAAACAAAGTACGAGAACTTTGTGAGTCCCAGGTCCTGTTCATGTTTCCGTGAGACAAATGGCATCCCGGGATCACTGCTGTGTGATGCTGACGGGGGTGATGGCTTTGGTGGCCATCTCTCTTTTTTTCTCTCGTTTTTGTATGTTCTCTTTTTTTTTCTCTGATGTGTAGTTTTTTTCCCCTCTGAGTTCTTTAATCTCTGCTCTATTCCCTTTCAAGTGGTTAAACTAGTTTCTCACACAGTGTTAGCCGAATCGTAGTGGGGACTCCTAAAGAGGGGAAACACGTTCCAGGTTTGGATAAAGATGGTGGGAAAAGCGCTGGCTCAGAAGTTAGGAGACATAACTTTTAGATCTGTTCCGGCATAACTAGTTATTCGATATGGGGCAGGTCACGAAACTCTGGCTTCCTCATCTGAACTCATGAGTGCATTCATTCATTCATTCATTCATGTGTGCATTCATTCATTCGTGCACTCATTCATTGAACAATTGCTTCTTAAATTATTTGAAATAAATGACGCCATTGCTTCCTTCAAAGGACTCACACGCTAATGAGACAGATGAGAGAATTCAAGATCCTAACAGGATGTGAAAGGCATGATAACAGAGGAAGTCCCGGGGACCTACCACAGGGCCCACGTGGGTGGGCAGAGCAGCAAGAGAGCTTCACAGTGAACCGTGCAGGCAGCTGGGGTCTGAGCCGAGTCTGGTAGGACAAGTGCTTGGCCAGGAAGAAGGCCAGGAAGGAGGTTTTGGTCAAAGGAAGGAGAAAGTCCCAACAATTCCTGTTGAGCCTTTATTTACCAGACTGTGCCTCTACCAATAGATGGCCCAAGTCTCCAACGGTGTCACCCCTAGGGCCATGAAAAGTGCACCTGGCAGAAGGCAGCAGGACAACACACTGAACTCTACCATTAGCCCTATAATCTGGGCCCTGCCTTCTTGTCTGCCCAAAGGGGATGGCATCAGTCCCTCGGGGGTGGTGGTGGGATGTGAGCACTCGGCAGGGCCTGGCACAGGGCAAACAGCCAAGCAACTGCACCAAAACTAGGGGAACACTTTGGAAATTATTCATGACTTTGTTTTTGCCTCTTTGAGAACATGACCTTCTCCCTAGTTGGCCCAGGATCTCCATCTGCCTGGGCTGAGAGGAGGGAGCAGCGACGAGAATCCTGCAGGGAACTAGAGGTAATTCTCAGTTTCCAACGGGCATAATAGGATTAGGCAACAGGAGGTTAGGCTTGAGAAGCAGGATACTGTCTTGAGGTGGCTTTACAGATTCTTTATTCCCCTACTTTGCCTCTTCTCCCCCATCACCTTCATCACAGCTGTCCGAAGGAAGACAGGGCAGTGCAGGGCGTCTGGCGGGAAGATGCCAGACTCTCATTATTTACATCTATGCGAGTCAATGAAAAGAGCTGAGCAGCCTCAGTCCCCAGGGGCTGGCTGCCCTTCCAGAAGCCTGCAGGAGGACAGAGCCATGCTGGCCCCTAAATAGCTCCCGCTCCCCATGTTCTTCAAACAAGCATATGCTTGGAAAACGACTGGTCTGAAAATAGCCGTATCGTACCAGGTAGGAAAAAATATTCGCTATCTCTTATTAATTGCAGAAAGGCACAAAGCAATCCCAAGAATTTGGAAGCATCAAGGAAGCTTTTCGATAAATCCTCGGGGTGCATTCAGTGCTGGAGCCCGCAAACATGTCCACTGATTTACATTTTTAAAAGGAAAGAGTGTTGTTTTAGAATTCTCTGGATTCCTGTCTCTTAGAAACGCTATTGTGCTTCCAAGGAGTTAGCATAGGATTAGACATGGTGACTGGAAGTATAAAAGTCTGCAAATTATCCTTCCTTTGGGGGTTATTGAGTTCTGTAGTTTGCTTTGCTCTTAAATGGTGCTTATTTGCTGCTTGTGGAAATGGAAACAGACACAGGATTTGTTCCAGATCTGAGCACTTGGAGTCGAGGGGCAAAGATAGCAATAAGGCATCTCATTGTGCTCCTCGCTTTTTTTCATGAGAGAATGACATGTGGTGTTGTGCATTCAACAGATAAAGAGATGATTGCTATCAAATATTTGAGGCATTTCCTCCCACTCTTGAAATTTGAAATTTAATTTCTTTCCCTTCCAAAATAACATTTGACATATTTTTAAAAAGCCGAAAAGCGCCGCGAGGCTTATAGTGAAAAATAACAATCTGTGCCTAACGAAGAACGGGGACAAACCCTTAAAAGTCTTTTGCCTGTTTGTTCTGCTTTTTTAAGTTCTTATTTCTAAATAATAGGCTTATACTGCTCTTTGTTGATTTTTGATTCCTGTGACTTCCCACTTTTTTTTAATGCCCCTTCCCCACCCCCACCTCCATGCAATAAACACTTCCCAAGCTGCTGCCTTCCTCCCAACCATCACTGCTCAGTGCTCATGTGATCATGGTTATATCTGTATTTTTCACAGCAACGCGGCATGTCCTTTCGTCATTCACTGTCGCTCTGTGTCAAATATTTGGAAGTCTACCTTCAGGGTGGACTTCTGAATTGAGGTGGGGTCATGTGACTGATCTGGCAACAAACTCCAGACCATTTAATTGTTGATGTGAAATTCTCCAGGGCTCTCTTTGCATCTGGCCACGTTCCAGAAGATGATTGCTCCATGGTCCGGGTCCTTTTGTGACTGTGATCAAGAGAGTCCTTTTTTCAACTGGCAGCGAGCAAAAGATAAGATCTGATTGTTTTAAGCTACTGTGGTTTGGGGGATGATGTTGGTTACCACGCTGTAACCAAAGTTTTCCTAACTGAATTCTTTCCTGAGCAAATGTTTATTTTTCCTGGAAATAGCAATGCGTCATTTAAAAAGGTTTGCTTAATTTTCTCTGTACCAATCAGAAATGCAACTCTGAAGTCTACACGAAGGGTCTGAATCTCTTCTCAGTATTCTTTATCAGAGACTCTATTAATATTATCCTTTATCTACTCAAGGGTTGCCTTCTAGCCTCCTGCACAATTGTCTTCCTGGAGATTCTCTTCACCTCTCTGGAGCATAAATCCCCCAGTAACTTATTTTTGGCCAATGAGATGTAGGCGGCAATGCTGTGTGTGACCTTTGGAAAGTGTCCTTAAAGAGAAGACACTTATCTTTCTCTTTCCTTCTTCAAGCTGCATGGAATAGAATGTGATGGCTGGAGCTCTGGCTGCTATTTTGGAACATAATGATAGGATATCCTAAAGGAGTCCAGGTCCCTGATCAAATTGTGGAACCTCCAAACAAGCCCTCGGTTGCCTATCATCACACTTTTTTTTTTTAATGTGAAAAATAAACTTAAATGTCATTTACTCTGGTTTTGAATTTCTGGTCACATGAAGTTGAAGCTGATTCAAACTGAAATTTCCTTGTGCTTAGCTAATTCCTTTGTTTTGGTGAAGGGCATCCTCTTATCTGTCGTGGTTTGGTTAAGAAATAGAAGTGACTGTACACCCTAGATATGAGGGGATTTATACAAAAAAAGGAACTGTCAAATCATTACTTCACAACTTTTATCAAAATTCATTCCAAATGGATTAAATAATTAAAATGTAAAACAGGAAGTTATAACATATAGGTAAACAATTATGACTTTAAGTTGAAGGCTTTCTAAAGATGACACTAGTAGAAACCAAAAACAAGTTGAGTAGGGCTTAAAAAGAAAATAAAATCTTTCATAGGACATATCACACCAAAACCAAAATAAACGAAAATTTATAGGAAGCCATAATTAAAACTCAAGGCTCCTGTTTGAAGGTTCTTTCCTTTCAGCAGGGTTTCTCAACGTTGGCATGATTGACATTTTGGACTGGATAATTGTTTTTTATGGGGGTCTTTCCTGTGCAACGTAGGATGTTCATCAACAGGTCTGGCTTCTAGATGCCCAGTAGGTCCTCTGCCCTAGTTATTGACAACCAAAAATATCTCCGGACATTGCCACATGCCCTTGAGGAGCAAACTCAGCTCTGGTTGAGAAGATTGCTCTACATGGTGGTTCTCACGTTGGAGCATGCGTCAGAATCACCTAGAATACGTGTAAAACACAGACGGTTGGGTCTTCTCCCTAGAATTTCTGATGTAATAGGTCTGGGGTGGGGTTTGAGAATTTGCCTTTTTCATAAGTTCCCAGGTGGCGCTGAAGCTGTTGGCCTGGGGACCACACTTTGAGAACTTCTGATCTATCATCTTATGCTTGCAAATAAACACATCGTTCCCTAAAATATGAAATCAACAATAAGATTGACATTTCCAGTACATGGAAATGTTGTGACCATAGGTAATCAAGGTACATCTTGACAGTGGAGTTCAGGAGTTGAGAAACTGTGTTCTTAGACGAGATTGTAACACAGAGGTGAAATCTGTGATTTATGGATCAGATGAAGATTTGGTTTACATTTGCTCTAAACTTTTCTTAAGTTTAATATTACTAGAGAGATGACCAAAATGAAAGAAACAATCTCAAGAGAAATGATAAAGATGATAGCAATGAATCTTATTACTCTGTGATATGGATGTCCACCCATCTTTACTCAGACATTTTCCAATTGCTGGTTAAGCTTCCTGTGATAGATATAAATGTCCAGGGGCTATGTAAAAAAAAAAGCTATGCAAACTTCTTCACTTACTGCCACATAACTTTTAATAGTTCACCTAAATAGTTTTTGTTCAAATAGCAGAAAACTGCTAGAATTGATCCTGTACACCTTTCTGCAGATAGGCAAAAAAAAAAAAAAAAGGAAATACATCATTATGGCCTGAATTTCAACAGATGGCTTATACATACTATTCCAGGTTTCCCAGACGTGATGCAGTTTTAGATCATCACTTTTGAGCACCAACCAGCCCCTGCTCTGTATGCCCTGCGCATTGTTTATTACAGCCAAGTGAATCCAGCACTGAAATGATCTATCTCGCGCCAGCAAGCTACAAACAAAACCAATAGCCCCGTGCTGGCAACATTATTTTATTGTTGTCTCCTTAATCTCCTCTATTCTTTTGCAATTACTTTTATTAGTATTGCTCATTTAATGAGACGTTGGAGTTCGGAGCCAGATGGTGCCTTTAGTTAAATCTGGAAGATTCTAATGGAATTGAGTTCAAACCAGGCTAAGAGTAAGAGAATTACAAATCTCTTAGCATACTGCTTTGTGTACCTTTGGCACTGCAGAAATTAGTGCAGGCTCCAAACGGGAAGCCCCGGATTAAGGTTCAGAGAGACCATGTGTGTTCCTATCTGGGATGCGGTGTAGCACAAACAAGACTGGGCATGCCCCCTGCCTCACGGAGACTGTAGTCTCCTAGAAGTGAAGGACAATAAGAAGCAAGCAAGCAAGACCACCAGGCATTGTGATAAGTGGCAGGAAGGGGGCAAGCGGAGATGATGTGGAGGGGTGCTCAAGAATTCTCTCTGAAGAGGTGCTCGTTAAGCCGATGCCCGAATGATGGGAAGGGGCTGACTTGGGGAAAGCAAGAGAAATGCCATCACTGTTTGGTAGAAGGAATCGGGGAAAGGCTGTGGGATGGAAGTTGTTTTGTGTCCTCAAGGAACTGCAAGGACACCTGTATGACTGGAGCCTGTAGAGGGAAGGCGGGTGGCCCCAGATGAGGCCAGAAGCTACTGGACCCAGAGATGTTGCATGGGGCAAATGGACATTCGGACCCTGAGATTATCCAGGGATTTTTAATGACCTCTGTGGCAACGTGCTGATGAATAAGACCCGTAAAAAGAATATCTTTGGGATCAGAGCAGTAAATATTCATGATCCAGCCAGTCTATGAAATCAACAGAAGCATGATTTTGACCCTTTGTGCAGAGGGCAGGCAAAATGGAGGCAATATTTTGATTAATCGCCTTGCCTCACGTGGTAGCGTTAATTTCATACTTGCATACCGCACTGCTGGTAGGGCACAGCGGTGGTGGTAATTCTACCCAGTGTCTCCTCTTCATCCTTCCTGTTGGTAACAATGGCTGGTCTGCCTCTAACCAACATCCTGCCCCACACTGTGTCCCTAGTAAACGGCCACAGTCCCCTTTCCAGAGGTCTCCTTTCTGTTCTGTCTTCCTGGCCTTGGTCCCCTCCTCCCCTCTGCGTGTTTCTGTTTCTGTCAAGGCCCAGTTCAGACACACACCCACCTGGGAGTGAGGTCAGGAGGAGTGAGTGAACTGCCAAGAACTCTTACAGCAATGGATACTTCCCTTGCTGGCACTCATATTTGCCTTGTGTAAGCAGGGTGATCTAGCTCATTTGTTCATTTGAGCTATTCTCTGGACCTGTTGCCTTATACATAACAGATGTGAGAAAGTATATATTGAATTCCATTCTTACTAGCATTTACCATTTATTGAGCAATTAATTGGTCAAGGGTTCTTCCAAGTGTTAGTGATTTAATCCTTATGTGATGGTTAATTTTATGAATCACCTTGGCCGTGGTGCCCAGATACTAGGTTGAACATTTTTTTCTGGATGTTTCTCCAAAAATATTTTCAAATGAGATTAACATTTTAATAAAGTAGATAGTCTCTATAAAATGTGGGTGGGCCTCATCCAATCAGTTGAAGGCATCAATAGACAGAAACTGACCTCCCCGGAGCAGGAAGGAATTGTGGCAGCAGACTGCCTTTGCTTTGAATTGCAACCCTCCTTGGGTCTCCCACCTGCTGGCCCACCTTGCAGATTCTAGACTTGCCAATCCTCCACCATTGTGTGAGCCAATTCCTTAACACAAATCTCTCTCTCTCTGTCTCTGTCTCCCTCTGTTTGTCTGTCTGTCTCTCTAAACACCCTGTTGGTTCTGTTTCTCTGGAGAACTCCGATTAATAACACACTTTATATCTTACTATTTATGCCCATTTTACAGATGTGGAAGTTGAGGCATCAAGCACCATGCCCAAGGGCAGACACTTGATGAGTGTGGAGCCAAGATTCCAGGCTAGGTCTTTCTGAGCCACAGCACAGTACAGCTTCTCCTGCATGAACTTGAAGGATGAGAACACAGCGACCTGCTCATAACACACACTATTTACTATAAATCATCTCTCCTTTTTAATATTCCCCAGGTATGGTGGGCTTTTATAGCACGTGAGAATCATCAACGCACAAAGGCCTTATCATTCAGGTGAAGGGCAAAAATTTCCATTAGCAGAGAAGGCTGGTTGACAGTTACGTACACAGTGCTTGACCTATTTAGGTCCTATATATGAAGTCCTCTCCTTTACGATCATGATTTCCAAAAACATCTTGAAATAACCACACAATTTTCACACACAGTCAACTACAAGATCTTCAGAAACACAAGAGAGAACTAAACAGACAACAGTTTAAAATTCACGGTTTTGCTGAAAATAAGATTACATCTCCCCTCCCTTCTAAAAATGTCATTAAAATAAAGAGAAATAAACAGTACATGTGGATGAAATTAAAATAGAGAAAAACAAACTGCGCACACAGAGTCCTGAGCCTCTTGATGTCTTTCGCCGTGGGCTAAAGTCCCATCTTGAGGTCAAAACTTCAAAAGTAGCCTCAAACTGGAACTTTTCCATAGGAAGAGCCAGCAGTGAATATTGACCCCAGGATCAATTGTTTCTGTTTAAGCTGTAGACTGCTCCAGTCAGAGAGAGCAAGCCAGGTCCCAGTTGATAAAGAGCTGCTTTCAGCTGGACTTGTCACCCCCAAACGCATAGGAACGATCTCGCTGCCTCTGAATTAAAATGATTCTTCCCAGAACGGAGAAGATGATGATGAAGATATTGATCGTGTTTGTGCTTGGAATGAACTACCCGTCTTGCGCAGGTAAGCAACTCAAAGACACGGACCCCCTGCCCCAAATGCTGTGGCGCCGTGCTGGCCCCCGTGCTTTGTCTCACTGTGTCCCCGTGTGCTTGTGGGTCCAGGTTTCCCGGTGTATGACTATGACTCGTCCTCCTTGAGGGAGGCCCTCCGTGCGTCCGTGGCAAAAGTGAATTCCCAGTCCCTGAGCCCGTATCTGTTTCGGGCGTTCAGAAGCTCTGTAAAAAGAGTAAGTGCATTATTATATCTTCTTGATTCCTCTTTATATATACTGCTTTCTGTTATTTATTTTTTCTGTCTGTTGGGTACACTTTAAACACTTTTCCAGTTTAAAAAGATAATAGCTAGTCCTCTCTTTCGTACTGTTTTTGGACAGAGAAGGAATTTAATAACAGTTACTGTCCTAAGGCCCTCCAAGCCACTTTTGATGCAGAATTCTTCTGGAGTATCTACCCTCTGGCCTGGCTTCCCATTTCCAGATGTTGCCCTGCATGCGCCCTGCTTCTGTATCCGCAGCCCCCATGGTTCCTCTTGAGATGTTTTAGTAAGAGCTCGTTTATTAGAAATGAGGCTTTTTTGATTTCAGCAGTCCTGCTCCTCATACCTAGAGGCAATAAATTCCGGCTTTTAAGCCCAAGAAATCCCACCTTCCTTTGTCAATTTGGTAATGGTCTGTTTCCTGTTAGCTTGGGGAAATGTGAATTTTCTTGAGCTTCCAATGACTTGGTCTGTGATTGGCAAAGAAAGAAATGCAGAAATTCGCTTCAAAGGAAATGAGGGGCCTGGAGAGCGAGTCACCTTCCCCTCCTATGTCTGCAGGTGACTTCGAGGCTTACTCACTGTCCAGGCGCGGTAAGAACAGAAATTGCCCCAGGCTAGTGGGTGCTAAGATGGGAGGTGGGAGAGGTTCTGTAAACTCACAGGTCCTACGAATGAGAGTTCTGTGCAGCCAGGCTTCTTCAGAGCAGAACCAATAGAATGTGTGTATATATGTGCGTGTGTGTGTGTGTGTGTGAAAGAGAGAGAGAGAGAGAGAGAGAGATGTGGGGGGAGAGGGAGGAGAATGAGTTAGAGATTTATCGTAAAGAATTGGCTTATACTATGTGGAGGTTTGGTAAATCCAAAATCTGCAGGGTGGGCTGACAGGTTGGAGGCCCAGGAAAGAACTGATTCTTGCAGTTCACGTCTGAAGGAAGTCTGCAGGCAGAATCCCTTCCCACTCAGGAAAAAGACAGTCTGTTCTATCCAGGCCTTCAACTGATTGCATGAGGCCCACCCACATTAAGGAGGATGAGCTGCTTTACTCAAATCCACCAGTTTAAAATGTTAGTCCCGGGGCACCTGGGTGGCTCAGTGGTTAAGTGTCTGCTTTCAGCTCAGGTCATGATCCCAGGGTCTTGGGGTGGAGTCCTGCGTCTGGCTCCCTGCTCAGTGGGGAGTCTGCTTCTCCTTCTGCCTCCCCCCATCTCTTGTGAATAAATAAATAAAATCTTTTTAAAAAAATAAAATGTTAGTCCCATCCAAAAAACACCTTCACAGAAATATCCAGAGCGTTTGACCAAATATCTGAGCATCGTGGCCCAGTCAAATTGACACATAAAATTAACCATTATAATCACCCGAAGGAATTTGTTATGGGTTTTTATTGCTCGGCCATTTTTGTTTCTTTTTGGAATAAAATACCAAAATATGCTCATTATAAAATGTCAGAAAATATAACAAGAAAGAAAAAAGCAAAAATATTATCCATTATCCATTCCTCTGAGACATCCACTATGAGCGTGTGGGATAAGGCCTTTTTGGATCCTTTCCATGTATTGGTATAAAACATGTTTTTAAAAAGAAAAACAGGAGCACAGCGTAACATCAATTATAAAGTCCCACAGTTTACTTCAGCAACAATGCTGGATTTGGGATTTTACCTAGTTGATTCCTTACTGTCAAGCATTTAGGTTGTCCCACCTTTTTCAAATAACACAGAGTGGAAATTAGCGGATTGAAAGTGAGTTTGAATGAAAAAGCAAAACCATTAGGCTTTTCTCCTTATTCTGAACAGAGTGCTTAAAGAAGCAAAGAAAAGTTGCAAATTCATCTCATAGTTCAATAAAATTATCTGTACTCAAAAGAATCCCACATTTTCATCATTTTAACTAAGCCTTTGTCTTGTCAGTTTGTTTTCATTGGATTGCTTTGAGGGAAATTGCTGGAGCACTATCTAGGTGGAGGGCCCCAACAATGCACTCTGGCAGAAGAGGGCTTTATTTTTTTATGAAGCTCAGATTTATTATCCAATATTTTAAAATTATGAATAAATGCGGTAATAAATATTGTTGAGGCTGAAATTTTAGTCTTACTTGTTTCCAGAAAATTTTACTTCTATGAGCACTCTTCCCCAGTGTTAGAAGGGGACATGAAGGTCCCCCATCCCAGGCTTGGAGTTTGTCACTTATTTCCAAATGCAGTGTTCTACCTGTGCCCATCCTTCCCAACGTGTGAGCGGTCTCTGTGCTCACGGAGGGTTCTCCCCACCCTCTCCTCACTGGGAAGTTGGTTGAATGTGTGCTGACTCAGCTTTGTCACAAGGTGGGCTCAAGGACTGAAAGGGACGAGAGTTTTGGAGTCTGGGGGCTGTGGTCGGGTACTGGGCCATGGCAGCTCCCATCTGGCCTCCCTGCTGCCATCTTGTTCCTGCTGCAGTGTGGTCTCTTTGCAGCAGCCGTGGTGATTTTTATCTTAGCTCTTAAATTCTTCTGAGAACTTCCCGTTGCAATGAGAATGAAATCTAAACACCGTCCCATGGGTGACAGGACCATAAATTACGTGACACACCCTGACTCTCACACATCATAGTGTATGGTTCTCCTCTTGTTCATTTGCTCCAGCCACAACAGCAGGACTTATTCTGCCCCAGGACATTGGCCCTGCTTTTTCCACACATGATGGGCTCTTTCCCATTCTATAAGCCTCAGCGGCAAATATTTCTTCCTCGGGAGGATTTCTCTGGCACTTTCTCTACAGCAGCTACTTCTTCTTCTCCACCCCCATTACCATGTTGTTTGTTCCTTCATAACACCATAACCTTCTAGAACGACCTTGCTTACTTCTCTTTAAGGTGTTTACTGTGCGGCTGTATGTAATCTAAGCTGGAACCTAAGCTGCATGGAGTCTTCCCTGCTCTGCCTTTGGGGCTGGACACACTGTGGGCGCTCATTAAGTCACGGGACTTCCGTGTCATCAGAGCATCACAGATTCATCACGAAGTTTGGAAGTTTCCCCCAGGATCCCACCCTTGGTGGAAGGGAGTAGACAACTGTGTGAACTCATTTATGGACCACAACTGATCAAACAGGAAGCAGGATGGGGTAGCCCTGTACAGCAGAGATGTACTTATCACTTCATTTCTTATTTCAGGGATTATTAAGAAATTATGGGGACATTCTTTTAGGAAAATGACCCTTAAAAATACAGTTGATTCTCATTATTTGTGGTAGTTGTATTCTATAAAATCACCATGCACACTAAATTGGTACATATGGAACCATTGCTCCTGGTCTAAATTAGTATATACTGAACGATTGCTCCTGGTCTAACACATGTGTTCTCTCCATGTGGCACATCCAGACCTTCTGGTGCTTAAGAGCACGGACAGCACTCTAGGACTACACTTGGGGGCCATTTGAAACAATAAAATCACCAAGAAAAAAACCTCACAAAAATGAGAAAAACATGGTCCAAAATAAACCATGAAAGTGACACTTGTCTACAGTATGACAGCAGAAGCGAGAAGGCAGAGCGCTGCCTTGTCTGATCTCAGTTAGGAACATGTGCACGGGGCAACTCAAGTTCTTTGCCACTCTGCACTTGTCTGTGGATGACTGCAAAGGGACCCTGAATATTGATTTTGGGGATTATGAATACATTTTAGTGAGTAGGCACATTTGCAAAAATGGAATCTCTGAATCATGAAGATCAACTGTAAATTAAGTCATCAGAAGTAACATCGACCTTGCAGTTCAGACACCTAAGTTCTGGTTCCATTTTTTTAAATGAAGTATTATGCACCTTTAGAAAAGCACTTCTGGTCTCAGACTGAGGGGGTGGAACTGGGGATTGCTAAAACCACTTAACAGCTTTCACCATGAAGGAGTCTGTAACTTTGTCTCATTGTGCAGGGAGAAACATTTGTAGCATTGTAAACTTCAGCATCTCACCAAGGCACACTGATGCTTTTTCTTTGTGAAGGTCAACATTCTGGATCAGGACAGCTTGAACATGGACTTAGAGTTTGGCATTCGGGAGACAACATGCAGGAGAGATTCTGGAGAAGACCCCGCTACCTGTGACTTCCAAAGGGTCTACTACATGGTAAGTATGGCAGGAAACGCCATATCCCAGAAAGTAGCAGGACGAAGTGCCTCGCTTCTTCCGTGACCTGGAGCTGTTCCAAGTCATAAGGAGACCTTGGCCCCTGCCTGGCATCTGGCCACACTGGGAGGCACGAGCTGTGTCCATACTGTGTTCTCCCGGGGAAGGGGCAGTGTGGCTCAGTGGTTGAGGACTTGGGCTCTAGAATTTGTGGTCTTGACTGATCCTGGCAAATTCTTTAAGCCCTGTTGCCTCAGTTTCCTGCTTCTTGAAATGGGTAGAATGATGGTTCCAGGCAAAGTGAATACAAAGAGGCCAATCCCAAAGGCAAATTCCAGAGATGTTTCAAATTCTGTTTTAAATGAATCTAAAATGCCAACTGTGCTCTTGGCGTGAGTTGCATTATTTTGTAGTTGACTGTTGTATGATATCTGCCCCCTTCCTCCTCACTGGCTTGGGCTCCATGGGGTCAGGACCATGGTATGTTCAGTTTTGTATCCCCGGTGACCAGAGCAGGGCCCAACACTTGGTTACCATCCATGGGCAGGGGTCTGGTGGATCTGGTTAGTGCCACCATCCAACACTTGCTCTCCAGGGTGTTTGTGTTCAGATGTATGAGTTCTCGGGTTTTGTTACTTTATGAGTTTGTTACTTGATGAGTCACTTTATGTCAGGGTCCCTTCACAAGAGTGTAAATTCTGAAAAGGGAATCCTTTGTTTTGTTGTTTTCATGAGACTTTTCTCTGAGACTGTTTTATGAAGGACTCAAACCCAAGTGTCACAGCAGCTGTTCCTAACAGAATCTGAGGTCAAAGTAGGGAACAAAGTCCTCTGGGCTCTTCCCACTTCCTTTTGTTCCACTGGGAAACTTCGGGGCAGCCCACTCTGTGCTCCTGGAGGAAATGGTTGCTCTCCTGGGGGACTCGTGATACACCAAATGCCTAGCAGATCTTTAAATATTTCATTTGTTTCTGCTTCAGTCTTGAGAAATTTTCATTTTGGAAACATGAAATGCCTCTGTGAATTTTTTCTTTCTGTTTGCATCGTTCTGGCAGGCCTTACGGTATCGCCTGGTCTCTCACATAGGTCCTAACCCTTTCTATGAGCTGCTGAGGATTGAACTCAGTGTTTTCTCTTCCAGCCCTCAGCTATTTGCAGAAGCACGGTGCGGATGTCTGCCGAGCAAGTGCAGGACGTGTGGGTTCGCTGCCACTGGTCCTCCAGCTCTGAGTCTAACAGCAGCGAAGAGGTAGGACCAGGGGCTTGGTGTCCTCCAGAACCATCTGTGTGGGTCTGTGACAATCAGACTGGTGTGATAGAGTCACGGGAACATCACCCAGGCAGGGGCGAGTACAGCTCTGCTGACTCGGCTGGAGTCTCCCCTACTTCTCCAACCTCTTCTCTCTCTCCCACTCTGTCTTTATTTCCCAGAGATTTGGAAACAGAGAGCTTAAAGCAATAGTTGGCAAATCTGTAAAGATTTAGATCTAAGTATGCAGCTCCCTGACCCTGTGGTTTAGTGGAGGGAAGGGGGAGGGGCATTTTTGTCGGACTAGTGTTCAAAACCATTCAGCAGCTCCGCAGTCTAGGTCAGGGTGCTTGACTCCATGATCTGCTGCTTCTTCATCTGTGAGATGCCAAAAGTAAAAGAGAGATAATGTAGAGAGAATTGAGTAAGTTAGTGGACAAGAAAGACCTGGTCCAGCATCTGGTCCACAAGAGATGCTTGGTGAATGGCAGGACCTGGCTTCCCCCACCCCAAATGTGTTGAAATTGATTTGCAATCATTCTGTAAAATTAACAATATGTAAATTTCTGACTTGAACATATATTAGGTATTTATTTGTCTGTCTACTTATTAACTGCTTTTCTTACTAGAATGTATGTCTCCTGAGGGCAAAGAGTGTTAGTTTTTGTGGGTCTAGGACAATGTTTGATACAGGGTAAATGTTCAGTAAATGCTTGTTGAATGGAGGAAGAGAGGGTCAAGAATATGATATGAGGAGGAAACCTCTTGACTCCAACTAGGCATAAAAACATAATTGTTACATTATTTATTCAAGATGAGATAACATTTTTGACTGGTATTTAAAAATATTTCTACCATGGTACAGCTGGATCTGTCCAATGACAATCTTTCTCTACTCAGATTTTTACTCAGTTTTTCAAGATTTCATTCTGTAGGCAAAAATTACATTAAAAGAGTAAAGGAAATTCACCTTCAATAATTCTATATAAAAATTAATGTTCCTATATTATGAATATACTCACACCTTAAATATTTCGCGTGGAAGTCCATTTGTAGGGCTAGGACATGAGGAAGCTAATGGCTAGGAGCTCCCATGACAGGGGACGGTTTGACAGGTGTAGGATGACTAAGTCCAGGTGCTAGGACCTTCTCCACAGAAGTATTTGATTGATCTCGTGCACACTGGCACCTTTGAGGATCAATCCACAGGTGGTTTCTGGGCTTTCCATGGAGCCATGGTTTCAGGATCTAGTTCCTGGGTGTTAGGGCAAGTACGAAGGGCCTCCTTTTCTAGACTCCACTGAAGCATCTAGGAAGTGAGGTGTGTTTCCTCACCGACACACTCACACGCTCATGGCCTGGCTAATCCAGAAATGACAAGTACCAAGCCCAGTGTTTCACAAACATTTTGTTCATATTGATTTTGTGGCTTATATGGGAAAAGCCAGGGAGACAGTGAGGGGTGAGACAAGCAATCCTAGCCCCCGAGGAGTTTGTAGACTAGTGGGGGGTCCATTCAGCAGGAGTGATCCTGACTACCAGGCCAGCATGTGGGGGCACATGTCAAGAGGACAGAATCTCATCTGGGTGCAGGAGAGCTTCCCTGGGGGACCTGACATTCACATCAAGAACTTCCATCAGGACAAAGAGGACAGGTATGGAGGGGAGGGAGGAAGAGTGACTCTAAACACAAGGGGATCATGAAAGAATTCACTGATGCATGAGAAGCTGGTTGGGTTGGAATGGACAGAAATCATTATGACCGCAATGAGCAAAATACGGGACAGAGGCATAAGGGTTGATCTGGAGAGGAAGTCAGGATGGACCTCAGGGGTCATGTCTAGGATCTCTGGCTTCACTCCAATGGCAATAGGCCTATTGGCTAAAAGCAGGAGAGGGCTCTCGGAGGCTGGAAGGACAGGTGAGGGAACTCTAGCCAGTGCCAGGAGTTAGTAGTGAGTGTTGAGAAATGGATTCTAGTTCATTCTATAACCTTTAACACATTGAACTGAATTCAGTAACTGCCCTCTCCCCATTTAACCCCTCTTCCATCTCTGATTTGGGAAGTTGATTCTGATCGCATAGCCCACAAATCTGTTGCAACTTTCTCATTGCATAGTGAGGACTATGCACTTCTCTTCCAATCTGAGTTTTGTAAGAAGATTCTGACATTAAGTTAAATTGGCCCTTGAAACAAACAATATTTTAAAATAAACTCTCAGGTGGATGTTCCTCAAAGATTAGGAAATTGTAAAGAATTACAAGCAAATTAAAAAAAAAGAATTCCTTAAATTAAAGAATGCTGTAATTCAAAGGAAGAAGAAGAAAGCAGATGGAGATTTCAAGTAATTCCTGGAAACTCTGAAATAAATTTCTTATACGAAACAGAAAAAAAAAAAGGAAAGAGAACAGCTGTTAACCATTTTCGGTGAAATAAGCAGTGATATTACAAACATAAAAGAGAATAGACTAGGATGAATTTAGTCATCAAACAAGTAAATCATTGCTGGAAGTAGGAAATAGAAGAAATAAAAAAAAAATCCTGGAGTAGTGAAAATGAAGATCATTTGAAAAACATATGTAGGTTCTAGAAAAATTTCCAGGGAAAGGAACTTAATGTGAAGAAAGGTGTAAGCCATGGAGAATAAGACTAAAAATCCAAAATATGAAGAATAAGGACTTTGATCAAATGGAAAATATCTCCTAAGGATATAATGCAAGAAACTGCTGCATATATGAAGTTTGGATTTTTCCCTACATGATTTTTATTTAATTAATTAATTAATTAATTAATTTAAAGATTTTATTTATTTATTTGACAGAGAGAGACACAGCGAGAGGGAACACAAGCAGGGGGAGTGAGAGAGGAAGAAGCAGGCTTCCTGCTGAGCAGGGAGCCCTATGCAGGGCTTGATACCAGGACCCTGGGATCATGACCTGAGCCGAAGGCAGACGCTTAACAACTGAGCCACCCAGGCACTCCCCTTTACATGATATTTAAAAGGATAAAAGCTGTAAGGAAATTTGAGGAAAAAAGTTTCTAAATTTGCTAATATTCTTCTCTCCTTAACCAAATGCATATCTGTGTTGAGGGTAGTTTCCATTATATGTGTTAATTTTGAAAGTGAAATAGAGAGAGGATAAAGGGCTCTGGACAGGACAGGAGCACGCAGCCAAACACTTTGTGGTTTCGTCCCCATCCAGCGTGTGATGCTAACACCTATAGGTTGACGAGTGAACTTGACTTTTGACAAACCCTGGTTTGGAGTAGATGGGATGAGATCGGGCTAAGGCTTTAGCAAAGAGACCTAGAAACAGTCCAAAGGGAGAAAGAGGAAGAAGAACTAATATGGAATTCTGAGCTCAGGGAAGGGGAGGTGACAGGCATTTGATTTACTTACTGTGTTCCATTTCCAATGATAGGAATTCAACTACAAGTCGCCTAAGCTCCAGTGGGATAAGTCCCTGGATCACATTCCCAGAAAGGACTGGGAAGAGTTGGCCTCAAGGACCAGTTAATTTAGGAGTGTTCAACACCACCTGTGCCACATTTATTTCTCCCCCTCTGTCCCCCTCCCTCCCCCTCCCCCCTCCCCCTCTGCACTGCCCCACCCCACCCCCTTCTCCTCTCCCTCTCTTACTGCAGATGAACTTTCTCCTTGTAGCAGGAAGCAGGGTCACAATGTACTCCAGATTCAGATCCTTTAAACTTAGGAGGAAAAGGGAGCATTTCTCTCTAGTTTTCCTGGAGATGCCTCTTGACATGATTCCCGTTGGCTTGGCTTTGGTCATGTGTTCCCCCTTCCCCCTGCCACCTTTCATAAATTACACCTTTATTGGGTTATAATCCACATAGTATATAACTCACCCTTACAATGTGTCCAGTTCAGTGGTTTTTAGTATATTCATAAGGTGGTACAACCGTCACCACTATCTAAATCCAGAACGTTTTCATCTCCTCGAAAAGACACCTCATCCCCAAGAGCCCCCATTGTGTGTTCCTCATTCCTCCAGCCCCCAGCAACCACTCATCTACTGTCTGGGTCTACAGATTTGCCTATTCTGGCCATTTCGATATAAATGGAATTATGTATCCTTTTGTGACTGGCTTATCTCACTAAGTATCATGTTCATACCTGTTGTAGGATATATTGGAACTTTGTTCCTCTTTAGTGTTTGTACGGATATACTATGTTTGATCTATCCATTCATCAGTTGATCAACATTTGGGTTCCTTCCACTTTTTGGCTATTATAAATAATGATGCAGTGAGCATTCATGTGCGAGTTTTTGTGTGGACTTATGTTGTTATGGCTTTCAGTGGCTTCCTGAAGACTACTTGTGCAAGCCTTTTCCAAACTGAACACATTATGGGAACTTCATAGACAGGAAACCTCCACATCTGATCTAAATGCAATCTATTTGCAAGTCCACATAAAAGGTTCCATCTTTCTGGTCCCTAATATTTGGGAGCACATTCTGAGTCCAGTGGAAAACTTTTTAGGCAATTTAAACTTCATGTAAGTTACTCTTCCCATGTGCTTTCTTAGACACACGTTTGACTCCATGTAAAGTTATTTAATAAAATATGTTGCCTTATTTCATTAACAATGAATTATGTAATGCATCAGAGTCCTCCAGATAATATTTGCATATTTTACAGTGTCTCCTTCTTTCTTTCATGTGTTGATATATCCCGATGCCTACATTGATTTAGATGTTTTTGGGGGACATATTGGGATCCTCTAGATGGAGAAACAACTATCCGCGTGGTAAGTTGAGATCTGTTCTTTTTAATGATTTTTTTTCTTGAAACAACTTCATATTAAAGCTCTGTTAGTGAGTCATTTAAAACTGGAAACATCGATACATAACCTTTGAACATTATACTAATTCCAGAAAATAAACATTTTCTTTTATTTTTGTTCCTTTCTTTTTTTTTTTGACCTTTTTAAAAAAAATTTCAATTAGCCAACATATAGTACATCATTAGTTTTTGATGTAGTGTTCAATCATTCATTAGTTGTGTATAATACTCAGTGCTCATCACATCATGTACCCTCCTTAATGCCCATCACCCAGTTACCCCATCCCCCCACCCACCTCCCCTTCCACAACCCTCAGTTTGTTTCCCAGAGTCAAGAGTCTCTCATGGTTTGTCTCCCTCTGATGACTTCCCATTCAGTTTTCCCTCCCTTCCGTATGATCCTCTGCGCTATTTCTTATATTCCACATATGAGTGAAACCATATGATAATTGTCTTTCTCTGATTGACTTATTTCGCTTAGCATAATCCCCTCCAGTTCCATCCAAGTTGATGCAAATTGTGGGTATTCATCCTTTCTGATGGCTGAGTAATATTCCATTGTATATTTGAACCACATCTTCTTTATCCATTCATTTGTTGAAGGGCATCTCGGCTCCTTCCACAGTTTGGCTATTGTGGACATTGCTGCTATGAACATTGAGGTGCATGTGCCCCTTCTTTTCACTACATCTGTATCTTTGGGGTAAATACCCAGGAGTGCAATTGCTGGGTCATAGGGTAGCTCTATTTTCAACTTTTTGAGGAACCTCCATACTGTTTTCCAGAGTGGCTGTACCAGCTTGCATTCCCACCAACAATGTAAGAGGGTTCCCCTTTCTCCACATCCTCGCCAACTTTTGTTTTTCCCTGTCTTATTAATTTTAGCCATTCTAACTGGTGTGAGGTGGTATCTCATTGTGGTTTTGATTTGTATTTCCCTGATGACAAGTGATGTGGAGCATATTTTCATGTGTCTGTTGGCCATTTGTATGTCTTCTTTGGAGAAGAGTCTGTTCATGTCCTCTGCTCATTTCTTGACTGGATTATTTGTTTTTGTTCCTTTCTTTCCATTAGGCAACAAAGATACAACTTATCATTTAGGTATCCCTTTATATTTATACAGAGATTTTCCGTACATGATTCCATCTGATGGCCCCATGTGTCAAATAAACAGGGCGGATGTTGGATTACATCTTGAGAGGGTCCCCTAACTCGAACATGCTTGTTTCATCCTGGGTGCACAGCCCAACTTACAGGACCCAGGTGTGCAATAATGTGTGGCTGGACTGTCTAGACTAAAGCTCATCTAGTGATTGAGGTTGAATTCTGTTATCTTCCAGCCATGTGATGAGAGCTGACCATTGCTTTAAGTGGCTTGTTTGGGGGAGAGGGGGCCCTCCTTTCTTTCCTTTTTGTGTGGCCTCTCATTTGAAGTGGGATTGGGTTAGGAGACATTTTTACTTTCCTGAGGTTTTTCCTTATTGGTGCTGATGGCAGCAAAACTGTTTGGTGATCTTCCATTGCTTCCTTGCTTAAGAGGTATATTGGGGGCATCAATAATAAGATCACGGAACATTCTGAGTGGAGAGAAGGGCCTTGCCTTATGACTGTTCCTGTATTACAGGTCTCATTTCTGATAAATCCAGAAGTGAATTGTATGAACGGTCACTTGGTAAATAGTCCTACTTTCTTCCATACAACACCAACAGATGCTTTCGGATCAAGCCAGAGTCTGCTGAAATGATTTCATAGTAGATTAACCCCTGAAATAAGAACGATTTTAAATGAAAATGAAGAGAACAGTACTGCATAAACTTGCTTTGCAAATCACTGAAACGGTAAACTTGAGGCATCACAACTCACTTAAATGTTAGCAGGAATCAAAATAGCAAATCTGGTTCAGGATATCAGCATTGACCTTTCCTCCTGCCTCACTTTGGGGCATTTTCTGAAAAAGCTCAAACTCTCTTGAACCCCTCGTTGCCCTCCACCCTCAACGGTACTTTGGGACCAGCAAGTGAAGTTAACGGTAATGTAGTTCCTCCCTTTTACAGATCAGTTTCCCTCTCATTTAATTTTCAGCATAGATCTGTGAACCAGGTGTCCTATGACCTGCTTCTATAGAAGAAATGAACAATAACTCTTGGTGCTTATATCATACACAAGACACTTAACTCTGCTAATTGCTTGACACAGCTTTCTCTTCACAACCATCCTGTGAGGCAGCACTGTGTTCCTTCCCATTCTGTAGATGAGCAAACTGAGGCTTAGTGAGTATCTGTAGTGTGTCCAAGGCTACACGGCCAACATGGGACTTGGATCCAGGTTGTGAGTGGCAGAGATAGGACTTTGATATAGACCTGTCACACTCTCCAGCTTTTGTTTTTGCAATGCTGTCTCCCAGAAGAGTTGTGAATTTCACCCTATTTTGGAGTTCCTCATTAAAATGAATAACACAGACATTAATATTTCATTGAGCTCAATGTTTGATCCTCACTAGGCATACTATAATTTATTTGAAGTGCTGGGGCTTATAATCTGAGGCTTGATTTATTTTTTATTTTTATTTTTTAACTTATTTTTTATAAGATTTTATTTATTTATGAGAGAGAGAGAGAGAGAGAGATATCAAGAGCAGGGGGGAGGGGTGGAGAGAGAATCCCAAGCAGACTCTGAGCTGAGCCCAGAGTCTGATGTGCGGCTGGATCTCACCACCCTGAGATCGTGACCTGAGCCGAAACCAAGAGTCGGATGCTTAACTGACTGAGCCACCCAGGTGCCCCCTGAGGCTTGATTTAAAACAAAAAGATTTTAGACACCCTCTGAGTTGTCGCTTTGGGAGAAGATACAGTTATTCAAACAGTGTGACCATTGCTGAGGACATTTTTGAATATTTCTTTTTTGGCATTGCCTTCAGAATCTATGGCCCATTCTTTTGAATCACTGTAGTGGTGGAAAATATTTTTCCTTGGATTTGATTTTGGAAATAGCCAAAATAAATGTGATTAATCAAATTAACAACCAACTTGGGTGCATTAGTTGTATATTGCTATGTGTGAATTATCCCCAAACTTAGCAGTTTAGAACAACGAACATTTGTTTTTTGTTTTTTGTTGTTTTTTTAAAGATTTTATTTATTTATTTGACAGAGAGAGACACAGTGAGAGAGGGAACACAAGCAGGTGGAGTGGGAGAGGGAGAAGCGGACTTCCCGCCGAGCAGGGAGCCCGATGCGGGGCTCGATCCCAGGACCCTGGGATCATGACCTGAGCCGAAGGCAGACGCTTAACGACTGAGCCACCCAGGCGCCCCCGAACGTTTGTTATATTACAGTTTCTGAAGGTCAGGAACCCACAGGCAGCTTAACCGAGTGGTTTTGACGCAGTCTCTAAAAACGTTGCAGATAAGATGTTGTCTGGGGCTGCGATCTCATTTGAAGGCTTGACTGGGTCTGAAAGATCCACTTCCAAGATCATTCATGTTTGTTGGCAGGCCTCAGCTCTTCATGGGCTCTCGGACTGAGGGCTTCAGTTCCACCCCCTGTGGGCCTTTCCATAGGGTTGTCTGAATGTCTTCAAAACATGACAGTTGGCTTCCCCCAGAGACAATGATGAGAGAGAGAAAGAGAGAGAGAGGGAGAGGGAATGAGCAAGACACAGAGCACCCAAGACAGAAGACACGGTCTTTTGTTACCTAATTTTGGAATTTGTGTATTATCCCTACTATGTATTTTATTAGTCACACAGACCAGCTCTGGTCCAGTGTGGGAGGGGAATACCTGAGTGTGAATACAGGAGGCCATCTTGGAGGCTGGCTACTACATTAGGAAAATGCCATTTGGGACCAAAAATATTTTATGGATATAAATTAATGTGACTGATCCTTTTTATATGGCTCAGAAGGTAATTCCAGAGCTGAATTTTAAAAACATTTTGGGCCTTGGGAACATCATGGATGCAGCTATGCAGCCATCTCAGAGACTTCTTCGAAGACAACAATTTAATTTATTTCACCAAATGTGTGTCACAAGCACTGGGCAGGTCTCATGGAGGACTGAAAGACAAATATGACAGTCCCTGCTCTCGAGGCTTATAGTTGTGGCTGGGACAGATCACACATGGAGAGAAATAAGCATGGGTTCAGCTGTGACATCACACAGGGGAGGGTGAGGGAGAGCCAGGTAAGGAAGACAGAGCTGTCCTGTTCTTGGGCATCTCTCATCAGTGTGGGTCTGGTTATGCTAGTCACACCTCTTCCCACTGTTCATAGTTGCGGGGTCCACATTGTCTCAGACCTTGGTGTGAATGACAGAGCCTATATGTCCTTTCATCTGTAGAGAGTCTGAGAGGGATCTTCCGTCCTGGGAATCGAGGGTACCCGAACAAGTGGCTCAGACTTCAAGAATAAATGCTGGCTTTGAGTAATGGCCTCAAGGTAAGGGGACACAATTAAAAATGTGTACTTAAAAATAGAAGCTGCTTGGAGTGAGTGCCTTCACACTGCTGCCCTTATGCCCTCAAATGTCTAACTCTGCCACTCAGCTCTCATCTTTGCTCGCCTTCCCACTGCCTGGTCTCCTCCCAGACTCTGTCCCTCAGTCGTCTCTCCCATCCCACACACCTTGAGCTTTCTCCTGTGGCTTTTGTATTTGTCACCAGTGACATGATCAAGTGTCCAGTTGAAGAGCAAACAGACAGACATAACAGCCCCTCCTTTGACGCTCCCCTACCCCAGCAACTGCCCTCCCTCCCTCCTTGTGCACTGAGCTTCTCCACGCAGTCGTGGTCTTTGGCTGCTGCCCCACCTTGCTCACCTCCCATTCGTGGTCTACTTTTTTCACCCTGGACTTTCAGGCCTCAGATCCACGAAATCAGATCTGCCTTCCTTTCCTCAATCAATAATTTAAATACTGGTGACCACTTGTGTTATGTCCTTAGCCTACCCCCTCCTTCCACAGATTGCTCTGTCATCTCTTCCACCTACCCGACTTCATCAATGATCTGCAATTATTTCCGAGAACACATCTCTTACCAGGCTCTGTCCTGAGATCCGGGCTCACTGGATGCAGTTGCTATGGGTACCTGTGACTGCCTGGAACTCACCTGGCCCCTTCTTCAACTGCCTTTCTTAATTGAGGGAGTCACCATCCATCTAATTTACTCAAGCTCAAAATTTTAGAGCATCATTGACTCTTCTTTCCCCTTTCTCTTCTCCCCACATCCACAGGGGTCCAGTCTTATTGATCTTGGCCACACATTCTCTCTGGCTTTGGCCAATCATTTCATTACCATCACCACTGACCAGTGCCTACATTCTTGCCCCAGGTCCTGATCTCATGCTGTCCACCTTACACACTATCCTCAAGCTTATCTTGAAACACAGAGGAGTCTCTGATCCTTTCCACATAAACTCCCTAATGCTCACTTCATTTGGGGATAAAGCAGAGGTATGCAAAAGGCAGACACTAAGCCAAAAGGAAGAACAGCCTATATGCCCCTAGTGTGGTGGGGAGCTGAAGACTGAGCCCTGGTTTACCAAACCTGCACTGAGTATCACCGAGTATATAAATTCCCAGTTACTAGGGATTGAAGCAGATGTAACTAAGTCTTTCTAAAGGTTCCCAAGTAGTAAGGGGACACTTGAAAGTAGAAAGGGCACACTTGAAAAGAATCTTCAGATGCAATTATAGACATCGATTCAATGCACATTCATTTTTACACACACACACACACATTAATAACAAAGCTTGAGCCTTCACAGACTTTAGTTTGCATAACACTGTATACCATCAGGATAAAGTCCGAGCTCCTTAGCATGGCCCACAAAGGCCTTGGTGATCTGGCCCCTGCCCACTTCTGCTCTGCCTCAATCCTAAGCTCCAGCAGTACTGAGATCCCATAGCTTGTCCTGCTGAGACCTCTGCATGGAAGAGCCACCTGGCTAATCTCTCCTCACCAGTCAGGCCTCAAGGCACTGTCATTTCCCACGGGAAGTCTACTCTGACCCCTTTCCCATTGTCCTCATCACAGAGCCTTGCAGTTGCTCATCTCCTCTCTGTCCCACCGGGCTGCACCAGACTCCCTAAGCGCAGGGCGCAGGCACATCACGTGCTACCATCGCCTAGTGCCCTGCACAGAGCCTGGCGCACAGCAAACACTCGGCAACTATTTTTGAGTGGATGACGGAATCCTTCACTTTAGGTTCCTGAGACTGTCATTTAAAAAAAAGATCAGTTAAGCATAGTATAATTAATTTTCAACCACTGGAATTTGAAAGAAGTCAACTGTCATTTTACGAAAATAGAAGGAAAATTTACCAGCGAGGCTGTATTGGATGAAAGATGCAAATGGTAGGTTTTCTTTTTAATCTATGTGCCTCCTAAAAATAAACACCAGCTTCATATGGAGATCTAGAAGCTACTCATTATGAAGAAATGGACTCATCGTATTCCTTTTTTACAAATTTAAATCATTTCCTTTTGCTTTATAGAGCATCCTCAGGGGGCAAAATAGAATTCTCAATGAACTGTCTGTATTTCATTTATTTATAATATGATTATATTGGGCATATTCACATACATGGATTGCAATATAAATTATTGATTTGATTTCTATAACAAAATTGATTGCTTACCAAATGTGTCTTTAAAGGCAGTGCCCATGAAAGGCTCGACAAAGCCACCCTCACCTGGACATCGACTTTGACTTAAGTCCCAGTTATGTCCCTGCACTCCTGCGACCTTCAGATTTCCCCACTGGGCTCCGAATTTCCTAGAATCCCAAAATGAGCCTGGGAAGGCCAGCACAGGGACTGGAGTCAGAGGACCTGGCTCCAAACCTGCTCTGCTACCAGGAGCTGGGAGATCGTGTTCCAGTCTCTTCACCTCTCGGCTCACTTCCTTCCAAGATTTATTATTATTTTCGTACTTGTTTTTGGCCCTGCTAGACCGTGAACTCCTTGGGGAGGCATGGCCTCGTCATCCTTATTAATTATTTTAGTTTACTACTATAAAGTTAAGAACAATGTCTAGAACATAATAAGGGTTCAATCAGGTTGAAAGGAAGGAAGGAAGAAACACATGCATGACCCAAATCAAGATGACTGTGTTCAAGTTGTGGATGACATTTATCTGGGGGGGAGCTCCCCGAAGACGGGAGCTTTGGTTCAGGGAACACGGAACCCTCAGAGCCTGGCTTAATAGGGGGGCTGAGTAAGTATTTTTGTAATTTAATAAACACTTGTTCTAGGATTCTTTCAGGTTGCTAAAAAATCATTTCATAGATAGGAGTAGATAGCGAAAGGTAATATTTCAACACGAGCTTTGGAATTTTTTCTTTCTTTCTTTCTTTTTTTATTTCTAATGTCTTTATTATCATTTTCCTAATAGCAAGCACCACCTAGCCTCCTGCTGGGGGAGGATAAGGACTCTCTTGTGAAAGGCAAAACAAATATGAATGTAACTCCAATCTTGTCTGCAGCCCTCATGCCCTACCCTGAAGCCAAAAGATAATCTATTATCAGAGGCTCTGATTTCATGCGCTCAAGGCAGAATATCTGCTCCCTCTGTCTTTCCGTTGAAAGTCCATCTTGTAGGGGAGTGAAGGGGCCACCAGCTTTGGAATATTTTCTTATCTGCTACTCTAACACAGGGGCCATGAAGATCAGGTCCCAACTCTCACGCTGTAAGGGATCTATCTGAGCATCTAGCCCTTGCATGATCTTTATAGCTGGACTAGTTCACACTCTTTAATTATGCAGTGGCCAGACGACCACAAACCACACAGAGTGCACCCAAACCACAGCGGCGTGAGTGAGGCGTTTTCCTTTGCGTTGCAGTGTCATTCCTGTGGACCCCTGAAACTGTGCCCAGAGCAGCAAAGCAGGCTGTTGCTAGTGAGGCCTGAGGTGGACAGCTGCATGCTGAGAAGGGTCGGTCTCACGAGTTTGTCAGTTTGCTCAACAAATGTGTCTGGGCCCTGCACCAGGAAAGATCAGAACTCTCAAGGGTGCCTGGGTCTGTGTTTGGACCCATCCCGTGCACTGCCTTTTATAAATCTTGCAACAACTCCTGTGAAGTTTCGTCATTATTTCTCTGTTTTGTAGATGAGGAAGCGGGGGTATCAGAGGCTCTTGCTCTCAGAGGCGGTGTTGAGATTGGGATTTTAAAGATTTTTTTAAATTTGTTTATTTGAGAGAGAGAGAGAGAGAGCAGGAGTGGGGTGAGGGGCAGAGGGAGAAGCAGACTCCTCGCTGAGCAGGGAGCCCAACACGGGGCTTAATCCCGGGACCCTGAGATCATAACCTGAGCTGAAGGCAGGCACTTAACCGACTGAGCCACCCGGGTGCCTCCAAGATTGGGATTTTAGCTACTGACGTCTGTCTGTCTTTCTTGCCCTGCCCTGTGACACTCTACCTCATGTCAGTATCTCCAAGTTTAAGAAACAGCAGGAGAGGGCAAAAGCCCAAGGATTATTATTTTTTTTAAAGATTTTATTTATTTATTTGAGAGAAGGGGAGGGGCAGTGGGAGAGGGACAAGCAGACTCCCCACTGAGCACAGAGCCCAGCACAGTGTTCGATTCAAGACCCTGAGGTCATGACCTGAGCTGAAGCCAGATGCTTAACGGACTGAGTCACCCATGCACCCCAAAAGCCCAAGGATTATTTACATCTGTCACCTGTTGGGTGAAGCTAGGTAGGCAGCTGCCAGCTGGAAGTCAAAGACTAGTTGCCTGGAAGCGTTAACACACACCTACCTATCATCAGCTAGCTAGGAGGGGTGACCCCACAATGTGGGCCCCTAAGTGAGCTGGCTGAGTGATTTCCATATTTGGGTGTCAGACCCATGAATGACAACTTGCTGTCATGATCTCCCACGGCTGCCCCCCCCTCACTGGGAGAGCCAGGACCTCCCCCCCACCACGTCTGAGATAGGAAATTCCAGCCAGTGCTTGGGAGGTGGAAAGCCAGCCGTGTGGGACTCTGTCCACTTACACTCTGCTCTGATGCTCCTTCATTGAGCATACCTGAAGGAGGAAGGACAGTCCACTCTCATATCTTGGTAGTTATGATCTGCAAAGTTGCTGCCAACACCGAATTAGCGAATACTGAGCCGTTGCTCCTGTGGGAAGTAAGGGTTAGGCTCCCGTGAGCCTCTGGTCACCTTTTGTCAACCGGTCAGCACACGACCTTGTTTTATGTGTGTTTCTGTTGAAAGGTACCTTATTTAACATCCACTATTGGTTCATATTGAACTCACGGTCAACGGCACTATACCTCAGGCCTGAACCACGCTCCTCGCACACACACGTGTTCCCCGTGAGGCACCCCAGAGCCTTCTGTGCTTAACAGTCCTAGCCACCACCTTGGCACCGTGCGGGGGCGCCACTGGAAACAGCGAAATCACCAACAAAAAGCACCAAAATGCCCAAAGCATGGCCCTAAATGGTCTGCAAGAAGGACACTTGTTTACAGTGTAAGCTGAAATAAGGAGGCAGAGCATCACCTTGTTTGACCTTGGCTGGCAACGTGCACTGCTGCGTCCCAGGACCTCTCTCCACTGGTTCTGCCCTGCTCTCCATCCGCCTCCTGGTGCCTCCAGCCCCTTTGCCCACTGAACTTTGGCTGCATTTGGTGCTTCTTTCCTGGCTCTCCTCTCAGCCACGTCTTCTCTCTGTTCTGCACGGATCTCTCTTCTTCCTCCTGCGCCCCAAATGGGGGTGGTCCCCTGAACTCCAGCCTTGGCTCTTCCTCTACTCACTGTCTTCTCTTTCCCAGTGATCCCAGGCACCCCCGGCACTTTGATGCCCATCCGTCGGGGGGAGGGCATTCCACCCTCCTTTCCCATAGTCTGCCCTAACCAACAGCATGCCAGATGCCTCCATCTGGATATCCTGCCACATGCTCAAACCAGAATTCTTCCCTTCAGGATTAGTCTTCCTCCTGTAACCAACCCATCTTCCTGGTCACGTAGATCTGAAACAGAATCCTCTCGGACCTCCTCCCTGCCCTCATCTGCCCAGCCACTGCATTCTGCTGTCTTCCTCTGAAGAGTTTCCCAGCTCTGTCCCTTCGCTAGCCTGGTGTAGTCAGCATCTTCCTGATGGTCCCATCTTGCTCCCCTCAAGGTCACCTCCACGTGTCATCAGAGTGATGTTAACACTGGTGGGGTCGGGAGTGGGGTCTAAACTCTCTAGTGGAGGAATCGGGCCCTCTGCACGGTGGTGTGGTCCGTGTCTGCGTCCCCTGCTTCTCTCTGCCTCCACCTGACATGGAAGAGTCACATGGCTGATTATTGCCCCGGGCCCCCAGTCTGGCTCTGACCTCCCTTCCCAGGTCCCTGCTGCTGTGCCAAAGCACCCCACCCCAGCTTGTCCTCGGGGTCTAGCTCACATGTCTTCTCCAGGAACCCCTCTCCTCGGCTCCTTTCCTGGCTCGGCGTCTCCTGCACACGAGTATCCCTGGAATTACATTTACTGTACTGTACTCTAGTCTCTTATGGCTTCTTTATGGTTAATGATTTCTTCCTCCCTCCCTACTTCTTTCCTTCCTTCCTCCCTTCCTCACTTCCTCCCTTCCTTCCTTCCTTCCTTCCTTCCTTCCTTCCTTCCTTCCTTCCTTCCTTCCTTCCTTTGATAGAGGCTACACCTTATTTATGTTTATAATCCCCAATACTTAATGCATACATGTTTATTGGACAGATGAATGGATGAATAAATGAATGAATGAATACTCCCATCTTCAGCCCCATACCCTCAGATGGCCGTAGCTGAGGTCTGTCTACCCCTTTACCAGCTCAGGTGGCTCTGTCTTTCCTGGCTGCAGCTTTGGCTCAGGGCCCCTCTGGCCCTTCCTTTTTTGAAACTTGAGTTTCCTTTCTGGGGCGACCTCCCCTTCCCCTGCAGGTATCTCTTACCTCCTTTCTTTGTTCAAGGAGCTGGCCACTTCGCATAGTTGCTCCAGACTCTAGTGCCCCCTTGGATTCCCTTTGAATACACCCAGGAGTGCTGGGTCCTGTGTCTCCACAGCAAGAATGTGGAATGCATGCCATGGAGTCTAATCGCCCCCTTCTCTCTTTTCACAGCAAAATGCATCGGAAAGAATAGAAGTGCCAGTGAAGAAAGATACTTTATGAATTGTGTGATTTTTCTTTTGATCGGTTCCAGTCCTTAATAAATGCTTTACTCTTCCTCTTTTTTCATTGCCTGATTAAATAAAAAAAAGGTATAACTATCAAATTTTTAGATAAGAAGCAATGACATGAGGAGATTAATATTACCTAAGGATTTTAGGAGCTAAGAACTCACAAAGTGGCCATGCTTAGCATAATGATGTCAAATGCATGTTTTAGATCAACATGCAATGATTGTAAATTCCTTATTTTTAAAAAGACAATCAGTCCAGGCAGCTCGATATCAAGAGTGTCTTTCCTTTTGTGACTTATTTTAATTAAAAAATAATAAATCATCTGGTGAATTAGGCACGAAAGGCAGTCGCCTCCCCATCACCAAAATGTCTCTGTGGATTCTTTTTCTCTAGACTTCTCAGTCCAGGGCATCAATATAGCAAAGCCAGCTTTCTGTCAAAACAGATATTGCCAAGAAAGTACCCAAGGACAGAGGTCTGTGTTCCCAGGCCGCTTGGCAATTGCCTCAGTTAGAGGACGCTCTTGGAGCCTGGCCCTTCTGCAGCAGGTCCTGGGAGGATTATAGGATGTGAGAATCTACAGATCCAAATGCAGTCCCTTTCCGGCGAGACTGAAACCCTTGTCAGATCCCCCTGGCTTTCCATGAAGACGTCACAAGCTCCTGAGAACTATTTCCTGAATGGATGATACACTAAAGACATTATTGGTTATTTGCACCTTCATTTACAGGGTGCTGGGTATTAAAGAGGGCACTTGTGATGAGTACTGGGTGTTATACACAACTAATGATTTATTGAATACTACATCAAAAACTAATGATGTACTATACAATGGCTAACTGAACATAATAAAAAAAAAAAATATATATATATATAAAAAAAGGAGTGACTGCTTACTCCTCCCATAACAAACTGCCCCACTTCCTATAGCTTCTCAACATCTGCTGAGGCTAGAAACTGGCTTGCGCCCCATCTTCTCTATTTTTCCTGGATATTCTCATATGCTTATTTTATTTCCACTTTAAGATCAGCATGTCAAGGCATGAAAAAAAATTCTGTTGGTATTTGGAATCAATTACACCAAGGTTCCATGGTGTAATGGTGAGCACTCTGGACTCTGAAATCAATTACACCAAATTTGTAGCTTGTTTTTTGACATCTTTCGACTTCTGAGTTTTATTCTGTGAGAATAAGCCATACGTTTCCACTTACCGAAGTCTACTTAGGTGACCCTTAATAGAGTTTAAGAGGGTTTTTTTGTGATGAGAGATGTGTTTGTCATATTTTGTAAAAAAATTTTTACTGGTATTTTCTTTTTGTTATTATAAATGAGATCTTCTGTTGTTCTATCTTATAATATAAACTTCACTAATATATGTTAAGTTTTTAGCCTATCTTCAACAATTTTCATATTGTTTTTAGCAGGTTTTTCAGTTGCTATTCCAGAGTATTTCATGTATACCATATAACTTTTGCTAATAATATTAATTTTGCGTCCCCCTCGTCATTTTTCAGTGTCATTTCTTTCTTTTTCTTACTTCCTTTGAGTATATTCCAACTGGGTTAGACCACGACACTATGGTGATAAGGATCCTGTCTTAGTCCTCACTTTGATAGCGTCCTGAGAAGCATTTCAGTGTTGCACCCTTAAGTGCCATCCTGCCTCCTGGTCTGGTATAAGTGATATTTATATTTTCAGTCCTATTCAGGTTGCACCCATCCTTCCACTGCAGAGTTTAGAACATAAATGTATACGGAGCTTTCTCAAACATCTTTTGAAATTTTTCTTTTGTGAATTTAAAGTTGGAGATTTGGAATTTGTCTTTCTCCTTTGATAACAAAACATGGTGAATCATTTTAATATATTGCCTAAATTGAACCATCTTTGCATTCCTGGAACAACCCCACTTGGCCATGGTTTACTATTCTTTAAATATGCTGCCGGATGCCAGCTGCTTCATTGAGGATGTTCGTATCACCTTTCATACGTGAGAGTGATCTGTAGTCTCTTTTTTGTGCTGTTGCGCTGTCTTACCTGGTTTGGGTATCAATGTTGTGAAACCCCGCACAGCCTCTATGTGGTCCCTCCCTCTGCTCACCCTCTCCCTGTGCCCTGGTCTAATAAAGGAACATCCATGGAGGGTAGGTGTGACTCCCTTAGTGGTTACAACAGTATATTAACCACATTTAAGTAATTTAAATATTTCTGTCATCTGCCTTCCCCAAACATTTTTGCCAACACATTTCTTCCACTGTCTTCTGGAAGGAGAGAAAAGTAAGAAACAGACCTCAGCCTGAAATGGTCAATCCCTGCTTAGCAACCCTCACGGGGGCTGGGGTGGGAGTCTGCTGGGTCATGTATCTGGCAGAGAAACTGTCTGATTTGTTCTGTAAATGTGTGCATGGGGATTGTGTGTGCCATTCTCCTCATTGAGCACAGAGACCGTGCTCTCACTCAGCCCGTGCCCTCTCCAAGCACTGATGTACCCTGGGCGTCAGCGGACCAGCAGGGAGAGACACACTTAGCAGGGGAAATGGGCTCATCCACCGTTGGCAACGGCGGAGACTACAAAAATACAAACCGAGTGCAGGACCCCCAAGCTCCGCACGTGCTCCACTGAGGCTGTTTCTAATTCCTTCAGGCCAGAATTCAGGTGAGTGATTTTCTGTTGACCAAAGAGAGTTCATGGGTTTCCTTTGATCAGCACACACATGTCCTCTCCCAGCTCCCACTTCTATAGAAATCCCAGTACAAGACAAACAGTGACAAACCTCTCCTTAAAAATGTCGTTGTGCCACTCTGAGGCTGGCTGCAGAACAATTTTGGCCTTTTTCCAAAGGCAGGTGTGACCAGAGCCAATCTGTATGAGGTTGGCTAGGGAATCATTAGCAGTGTGGACAAGCATAACAATGTTGCATTCTTGTGAGCCCCTGGGAACATGCACACCCCTCTACAGAGGGACTGCATTTACCTCCCTGGTCCCTTCACAGTTTGGATGAAAAATTGCCCAGGGTTCTAACATTTAACATTCTTTTTCATTTTCTGTCCTGGAATGTCTCGGTGTGGCTTGGCTTGTCGCCAACCTCTTGCACACCATGCCCCTTTTCCCTCGTCCAGGGGACATGTGAGAGGAAAGCTATATGCTCAGGTCTTACCTTTGGGGCTGCCTTAGCCTGAAAATTTGCTGGTGTCTTCTTCAAGTTTGGGGCAACTTCCCAAACTGTTTTGTGGGTCTTCTGTTTTGTGTTATTTTCCTTCCAGACTGCAGCAGGAGATTTAATTCTGATCCTAAGATTAATTTTATATACATTTCACAACACATGGCCTGATTTCTTCAGCGACTATTGGGCATTAGTGGCTCAGGAGATGTAGGACAGTGACAAAGTAAGAAACATTCTACAGAATGCTCTGCACTGCAGAAGCCGTGTTCCGGCCTTTTAAAATGAAGCTCCGCTTGATCAGCCCTGAGTTTTCTGGACTGTCTCTTTCCTTTTTTCTCTGTTGTCTTTCCTCAACACCTGTATTCTCCTTCTCTAGGCTATGGCACCTTTGTGCTTCTTGTGGTACCAAGGAAGGGAAATGAGGATTTTTCCATCTTGCTCAACTGTCCTATGTGAAGAGCTCTGTTTATGTGAATGGTAGATTTTAAGGAGGGTATGTGGGGCCCACTGTGGATGAGTGTGAGTGGGGGGAGGAGGAGAAGCCCAAAGGGGATTCAGCTGGGGCTGCAGCTGCAGTGGGCAGGTGTAGGGGCTGGGTGGGTAGGGGTGAGTGGGTCTTGGGACATAGGGAGCCTAGAACATGGTGAAAGCTGAAGCTCCCTGGAGTCTTTCTGGAAGTGACTGGTTAGACTTCTCCAGAGTGGTAGCCCAACACCCTCACTAAGTTGTATGGTTTCTTATGGTTGCCCTAGCTACTGCCCAAGGGCAAATAATGTTGCCTGGTCAGGAGCCCAGCCACAGTTGCCATAGTGGCATCTGTGACCACTGGTCCACCCAGCATATGAAATCTCTAGCTGGGATCAGGCAGTGAACTACAGGGGGCTGCCAGAGTCACATGCAGACAGGTGAGCATTGGTGGTCAAGAGAATTAGACACGTCAGAGGGATTATAACCTCCACCCCACCCTGGGAACTTTGAGACACCAAATCCCAGATTTAATCTGTGACAACCTCTACCCACTATGTTCCCTGGCTAGAGCCATTTCTACAGAACAGCAGGATGTTTCTGCTCTATCTCTGAGCTGTCATGGATGCTGCAATACTGATTCCACCCATTGGCTCACCCTGCCAAAGGAATGGACTCCCAATTGTGAGCACCCATCCTCCTGGAGACGTCAATAAGCAGAAGGAGAGAAGCCACCCAAAGCTGCTCATTCTGATGGATTTGCCAATAGAATTTACACGAAACAGCAAGAGATCAATGAGAGAAGCCACAGCTCTGAGACCCTCAGCTTTCTCAAATTCACATGCTTGAGTTTGCACATTTGTCCAAACCCCACATTTCTTCTGTCTTCCTTCCGCCTTTTGACTCCAGTCTCCTCTCCATCCTCCACGTTGCTAGGCCTTCTGCATTGGCCCTGGCAAGCCCCCAGAGCTGATTTCTCCCTTGCCCATCTCAGTCTGCTTCTCTCCCTCCTAGTGTTCTCATGCCTTTCCATGTTTGATGCGGCGTAAGGTTGGTCCCAATGTCTGTATTGGTTCCCATGCTCTCTTGCCTTGGTAGTAGATTGCTTCAGCCATTCTCCTTCCATGTGCCAAATTAGGCTGAGTATCAAACATTTATTTTCTATTATATCTTGAGTCAGTGTTCACATGAGCTGAGCTTTCTTCCCTCTGTCTTTTATCGTTTTGTTCTGTTTGGGGCGCAGGCCTATTTTTTTCCAAATGGTGTCTACTCATTTCTAAAATACAATTTGAATTTGACTGTATTACCATAGTTAATGGTCAGCTTTTTCAATCAATATGTTACTCACTAATATGTTCACCCTGATTGGATCCTTGGGCTGGTGACAGGGAGGGAATCCTTTTTATAACAAGATTCTGAACCAGTGTCATGAGACCAGCCACATTGGGAGTATTTTGCTATTTATAACTATATTCGTTTCCTATTGCTGCTGAAGCACAAACTTTAGTGACTTAAAATAATACAAATGTATCATCTTACAGTTCTGAAGGTTAGAAGTTCAAAAGGGGTCTCCTGGGGCAGAATCAAGGTATTTTTAGCAGGGTTGTGTTCTTTCTGGAGTCTCCAGGGAGGATCCATTTCCTTGCCTTTTTCAGCTTCTAGAGGTTGCCCTCCTCATTCCCTGGCTTAGAGCCCCTCCTCTGTCTTCAAAGCACAAAGCTCCAGCCTCCACTTCCATCATTCATGGGCTCTTCTGTGACCACCCTGCATTCATCTTACAAGGAACCTCGTGATTCATTGGGTCCGCCCATATATTTCAGGATATCTTCATCTCAAGATCTTTAACTTAAATAAGATCTCTGTTACCTCATAAGATAACACATTCACAGCCTCTGGGGATTAGGATGTGGACGCATTTAGGGGGCCATTACTCACCCTACCACAATAACCAAATCACACAGCCAAATAGCTATCATTTATTGGACACCACAGACCAGGCAGGCACTCTACACGGATTCCATCATGTAATTCTTAAAATAACCCTATTGGATACCTACCACTATAACCGTAATTTGACCAATGAGGAAGGCACGGCTTAGAGAAAACTCATCCTATTGTTAGTAAGGGGCAAACCCAGGCCTTACATCTCAGCTCCCTGAATTGTGTTCTCCCTTCCCTAAAAAAATTTAAAAAATTAAATAAATAAATAAATAAATAAATAAATCTTTAGAAAGTTAACCAGTGGGTTTGAAGTTCTCTCAGTAGATAGGAAGCAAAGAGAATGACAGCCAAACTGTTGGCCTGATGGACCACTTTGGCCATCAGATATTGCCAGTGTGACTTCTTACAAAACCATTGCAAGCCCACCCTGCAGACCCACCTATCCCTTGGATAAATGTGCATTAAGCAACTCTATATGCCAAGCCAGGGAGCATGGTTCTCTGCATCAGCCATGGGGACTCCATACAGGTGGAGGTGGGGAATTAATTTACCCTAAAGCTCTCTGTTAAACACTCACACTGTTGCCCCGTCTATTTAATTCTTTTTAGACTGAAGGCCTGGAGTTCCCAGTTTATGAAATTAGATGAGGAGCCGGGTTCATTCCCAGTTTTGCTGTGCCCATGACCTTGGCATTCTTTTTTTTGGATATCTAAATAGACACTCCCTTGGCTTTCACTCAACAGAAAACTGGCATTCCTAAAAGCCAAACAAAACCTCCCTCAGAAGAAAAAACAAAATTAGTGAGCAGATAAGACATCTGAGCCTTATTTTTCTCTGAACTCGGATGTGGTGGAGGTAATGGCTTTGTGGGTACAGTGGGGGAGGGGAAGAAAAATGAGCTGTTTCTTGACTCCCAGCAGCTTCGGGGCGCTCGGAGCTGGAGGGCGCTAGGTGGCAGGATTTGCTAAGCTGGGCTCTGCGGGCCTGGCCTTCGGTGAGGAGGGTGAGGCCTGGGAACTAGGTCACAATGAAATTGGGAAATGTGTGTCCTTCTGTGAGCAGAAGCACAGGGCTGTTCCTGCTTCGCCAAGACAGCTCTGCATGGTTGAAACCACTGTGCAAGGCTGCCTGCTTTTTCCACCCTTCCTTCCTCTCCTTTCTTTTCTGCTTTGTCATGTGTTTCCCTGCGATGTCCCCCCAGTGGACCAGCGTCTGCTGGGACATCAGCTAGTTTAACACCTGGCGGCTCAGAGGGTGGGTGTCCTGCCGCTTCCCATTCCAAGGCACACATCAGGTTAGGGACATCCCATTCTCAACTCTCAAAGTGAGTTTTTGTGGTAGCAAAACTCACATTTTCAAGAAAATGCATTGCATATAATATGTAATGCGTATTACATACTAATATATATATGTTAGCCCATGTCCTATGATACAATCAAGACTCTAAGACGGGTATCGCCACCTTCTCTCTCATCTCAGAGGTGCCTGGGGCTGAGCCTGCAATGGGGAAGGGGACAGGCATGGTCTTCTGTTCTTACACTTGCCCTGCAAGCAGTGTGTGTGGGGGGACCGGACAGTTCCGGGGGTTGGGTGGCTTTGCCCTGGGGCCTGGCTCATGGTATGTCTGGTTCTTCCACTCAGGGCTCTTTAGAAATGATGCCCAGTGCTCTTTTTTCTCCTGGGTTCCTTTGGCCTGGGCCTGGAGCAGACAGAGCTGCACTCGAGATTGTCCCTGTGACTCATCGCTCATCCCCAGGGCATCCTGCGTCACACCTCACCCTCCTTCTCCAGGTCTCCTTGCCCATCTGTGGCCCCCATGCTGGACTGACTCGAGATGACCCCATGCCAGCTGACCTGGGTTCACTAATGTTCCCCCAAAACTCATGTCTATCCAGAACCTCAGAGTGTGACTTTATTTAGAAATAGGGTCTTTGAGGATGTAATTAGTTAAGACGAGGTCATCCTGGATTCAAATGGACCCTAAGCCAGTGACTGGTGTCCTTATAAGAGAAAACAGAGACACAGAGAAAGGAAGGAAGTCCATATGACAATGGAGCAGACATAGGAGTTTTTGCCTACAAGCCAAGGAAAGACAAGGATTGCCAGAACAACCAGGAGCTAGGAGAGAGGCCTGGACCCGGTCCTCCCTCACAGCCTCCAGAAGGAACCAACCCCCCCAACACCTTGACTGGTGACTTCCTGCTTCCAGGACTCCTTCATTCTCTTAACTCTGCGTAGGGGGGCAGTGGCGGGGTCTTTTCACATTTGTGTTAGTTCCCCAATCCCGTCCTAACATCGTGTTACCGGCCATATATATGTACACTGTTGAGGTAGGACTGCATAAGTTTATAGACTGCCTTTCTGACTAATTATAATAGATTTAATCATAACTTCTCCTTCCCCCAAAAGACATGTCTTCCCAGAACCCATGAATGTGACCTAATTTGGAAAAAGGGTCTTTGCCAACAGAATTCATTTAAGGATCTCAAGGTGAGAGCGTCTTAATTTTAGGGTAGGTCCTAAATTCAATGACAGGTGTCATTTTGAAGAGGAGAGGAAACAGAGACACACAGGGGCGAAAACCACGTGAGGACAGAGGCAGAGATGGGAGTCATGTAGCTTCAAGACCATGAATGTCTGGAGCCACCAGCAGCCAAGAGGCAAGGAAGCATTCTCCCCTGGAGACTTGGTCAGAGCATGGCCCTGCTGACACCTTGGCTGATACCCTGGCTTCAGACTTCCAGCCTCCATGAGTGTGCGTCAGTAAATCTCTGTTGTTCTGAGCCACGCGTTTATGGTAATTTGTTATGACAGCCCTAGAAACCTAACACAAATTATATTGTAAACATTTTTCCCATGCTACTAGACATTGTGGAAATTATCTTTAAGGACAGCACATTATTCTATAGTTTGAGGAAGCCAATCAATCTTCTATTGCAAATTATTAAATATTTTAAAATTGAACTAACTAAATAGCAAGGAATTAAATACACTTGAACATAACATGCATTTTGAGTATCTGATGATGTCCTCAGGAAGATCTCCCAGAAGTAGAACTGCTTGGTCAAAGCACACACCCTCCACTCACACACACCTCTCTTGCAAGAAGCCGACTGCTCAAAGCCTGTAATTTCTGTAAATACTATTTTACACTAGTTGGTATAAGACATGTAATAACTCTTTGACTCATCTGTATGACAATGCTTGCAAATGCTGTCCTTGTGAGCATGAAAAATAACCCTCTGAGGACCAGGTAACATAACACTTAGCTGTCCGGGTTTCCCTCTGATATGTTTTAGTCAACATCAGCTCACGTCCCTCCATCTTGGTGCCAGACACGTATTTAAAATGTGCTTCTTTGGGCCTCTTCTTTTATTGGTCTCCAATCTAAAAACAAACCCTTGGGGCACCTGGGTGGCTCTGTCGGTTAAGCATCTGCCTTCGGCTCAGGTCGTGATCCTGGGGTCCTGGGGTCAGCGGGGAGTCTGCTTCTCCATCTCCTTCTGCCCCTGCCCCCCCAACTCACGCGTGCTCTCTCTCTCAGATAAATAAATAAAATCTTTAAAAAATAAACAAATTAAAGCAAATCCTTAGCTCTAGCCAGTCATCCTTAAGCAGCCGGAATAACAGTGGCATGGGGACGATCCTTAGTCCCCATGTTGGAATAACATGAACATACTGGCTACTGCACAAAATGTTAGCCCAAGAAGTCTGTGGGCACCACTGTTCTGAGGAAGACAGCATAGAAAAACCACTGAAAACTGTATTTATCTAGAGTCAAAGGATCTGCGATTCCACTTGTATTTGGCTAACATCAAATTATTTTTACCTTGGGAATGTTTGTAAGTTTCACTTCACCTTGGTGAGGTATCTGGGCAATGAGAGCAGTGGGCTAAATAAACTCGAAGATTCCAAGATTCTACTCCCCTGCTAACGTTTGAAAGGCCCATTTGAAGGGCATTGGCATGTTCATTGCTAAGTATTGGAGCAAATGTATCTGAGCCACACCAAGCCGTCCTATGTGCTCAAAGGTGATGCCTGAAGTCAAGCTCTTGCCAAAATCACTATCAAAAAGATCATGATTGTATTAAACAGAAGCGATTATTCTGGGAGCCTACCTCGGTTTTTCAGCTGAATAAAACATTTTATTATTATACGAACTACCATCTTGACATGAAAGGTTATAATTAAAGACAGTAAAATAAATCACGGAATCATTACCGAACTATTGTGTCTCATTTGTAAGTTTATAAGAGACTGTGTCCTGCCATAAACTTACAAAATATGTCCATGTAATTCTGACCTGGAATCTGAAAATGACTTTAAAAATTTAGCCCAGAAAGAAGCTGATTCATGTAATTAAATATGAGATGCCTTATTTGTTCGGTCAGTAACTATCGGACAATCCTCCTTCTGGACTCAAAGAAAGAAACACAACACATATGCACATCCACACACTGAGGTAAGGATGCATACGCATGCACAGCCACACACACTAAAAAGTATGCAACCTTCCTCTTAGCAACTTACGCCAATGCCTCTTTAGGAAGAGGCAACCACACATGCATCATGAGGAAAGGCCTGTGGTGGTAAAGCCATCATAGAGGAAGAGGACATGTGCATGTAACACCCTTTTGAAGTTAGCGGGGAGCTAATAGATATGGGTCCTCAGGGTGTGTGCAGTATCACTAGAAAATTCTGGGTTGACTTAGTTAAATTGTTTTTCCTTAATATTATGTTGCTATCTGGTTTCCTTAGTTTTTCTAAGTTTTGGTTTGTTTATGTCATTTCATAAAATTTGCTGAGTCTTTGGAGTTGGGTGAGCTTCAGAGCACACCTGTGGCAGAAGTGCAGAGGTCTTCGGTTCCCCTGGAAGCCGGGGGGCAGAGTGACCGTAGCCGGCTGCCAGACTGCCAACTCCACCCAGTGACTGCTCCAGAAATGGGCATGTGAATCCATTCCAGCCAGGGACTGGCAACGGGGAGTGTGCTAGAAGCTGCTGGGTATGGCTTCATGGCTTCTTGCCTTATGGGTCTTTCTTCTACAAAGATGAAGCTGATGCAAGGCAGAAGGCAGAGGTAAGAATCTGAGGCTTGGAGCCAGAGCCAGTGGGTTCAATGAAGCCCCAAGCCCATCCTATCCCTGTACTTCCAGAGCCGATCCATTCTTTATTATTCAAGTCATTTTGGGCGGGCCATTATGGCAGGGGGTTGTGTGATAGACTATCACATTTGGCTCATCTCATTTTATACAAGATACCAGAGCCCATTAGGCCATGGCTACAGGGCTTGCCCAAGATCATCAGCTACTTACACAAAGACCAGCACCAGGGTCCAGTCTCCTGATGACCAGACTGCAGCCTGCATAAGCTTGAACAGATCTTGCACATGCTTTTCGAATGTTATGCTTTGGTGGATCAATGGGCTTTTCTGGTGAGGGTCTTTAATAATCAGAGAAAATAGATAAAGTCAATGGAGCAGTGCTTGTCTGGGAGACCAGATCTTGATGACCCAATTTACTGGGATTTTTCTTAATTCTTACTCACGCACCAAGGTACTTGCCTAATGAATAACATTTTAGAGTTTTGTTATTGATGGGCAAGCTAATTAAGATTCCTATTCTCCAATTAGTTCTTGCCTTTTGATTAGAGTGTTTCTGACTGTTGCTGTTGTAATGCTCAGAAAGGGTTTCAGGTTCCTCAGGACATCTTGCACACATACCCATTCTAGCCTTTGCCTTATAGGGAAGAGGAGGAGAAGAGGGGCTGCAGACAGCCCCCCTCCCACAAGCCTGGACTTTTTTCAGAGAAGTGTAGACACTCTCTTCTTTGTTCCTCTCCTCTTCGTGGCTTATGTTACCTTACTCCTGATTCAACCTCCCAATAACACACCTTTTGTTGTTGTTCTAGGCAATATATTGAAGGACAGAGGTACAAGACCCTGAATCAGAAAATGTGGTTTTAACACCTGGAAATGGCCATATGCAGGTCATTTCCATGACACCCTGAAACACTTCATGTTCCCAAGCTTCCCCTCACTCATATGAGAATGAGGGCAACAACACTCTCCGAGCACATCTTCTGCCCAAACTGCTCTGCACCCCCAGTCTTGTTATGCTGATCCTTTAGTTCATGGACACATGTTGGGTGTCCAGTATGTAAAAAGCACATTGCCAGGGAGGAACTATAAAAGGAGATTGTGGAGCATTATCTAAGGTATCTTGCTACCATTATAAAAACCCTCATTTGGAAACTGTATCAAACATTGTATTTCTTCTTAAACTACTGTCATCTTCCAGATCCATAAACTTCCCAGCTGCCCTATTACTCACATCAGTGGTAGAAACAAAATGCTATCCTTTTCATGCCCTGCCAGTTTCCTCTGCTGAATAATAATTGTGTCAACCGGAAATATTATAAAGGTCACCTGGCCAGGGTATTTATTCTACGTTGTGCATCATTGGGTTTTATAAGTGATTGATGTCCCTGACAATTCTCACTTTTTGTTTTGTATTTAATCAGTCACACATGGATCAGGAATAATATAAACTTTTACTCTCTATAAAAAGATAGTGGTCAGATTAAGCTTGTTTAATTCAGAAAATGGCATCATGTAGTTAAAAGCATCCTTTTATATATTATGGGTGGAATTTTTTTGCCCCCTCCACCAACCACCAAAAAGAAAAAAAAAAGATATGTGAGGTCTGAACCCTAGTGCCTCTGACTTATTTGTAAATGGTGTTATTGTAGATGTGATGGAGATGAGGTCATCCTGGAGTAGGGTGGGCCCCGAGTCCAGTATGACTGATGTCCCTATAAGAAGATAGCCGTGTGCAGACAGACACGCGGAGAAGGGCACGTGTAGGTGGAGACAGAGAATGCAGTAATGCAGCTGTGAGCCCAGGAATACCAAAGACTGCAGCTACCACCAGAAGGTGGGAAGAGGTAAGGAAGGATCCCCTTTCAGGTTTCAAAGAGTGCATGTCTTTGCACACACATTAATTTCAGACTTACAGCCTCCAGAGCTGTGAGCAGATAAATTTCTCTTGTTTAAGCCACCTGGTTTCTGGAAGTTTGTTATGGCAGCCTTAGAAAACTAATACAGTATATATGTATATAAGAAGTTTAGGAGGGGGGTGGGAGGGATGGGGTGGCTGGGTGATGGACATTGGGGAGGGTATGTGCGATGGTGAGTGCTGTGAATTGTGTAAGACTGATGAATCACAGACCTGTACCCCTGAAACAAATAATACATTATATGTTAATAAAATGAAAAAAAAAAAAAGAAGTTTGGGAAGTGGAAGTTTTCCAAATGCAGCTGTATTACTTAATCTGTTCTGTGTAAAAAATTACCTCCATTTTGCAGCTTAAAAACAATGCAACTTTTTATCTCACAATTTCTATGGGTCAGGAACCTGAGGGTGGCTTAGCTAGGCCTTCTGCTTCCCTGTCCCTCATAGGCTGCACTCAAGGACTGGGTGCTCATCTGAAGGCTCGATTGGGACAGGGTCGGTCATAAACTGATGGTGGCATCTGGTTCCAGCTGAAAGGCAGAAGAGGAGGCCCAGTCTCCTTGTTCTTTATGCTATGAAACCTTCCTGCCTTCTGCCCCATTTTGCAGTTCTCATGGAGACTGCTCGCACCATGGAGTGTTAAATAAAATTTGTTCGTATCACCAAAATTGTCTGCTGTAATCATTCTTTAACATATACTAATATGAACTGAAGTCTTCAGAGACACAGAGAGGGTGTGCAGCATTTTGAAGGGTAGCAGAATATACTACTCCAAAATATATTTCTTTGGCATAAGGATTATTTTGAGCTGATTATTTTGAGACACAGCCGACACAGGAAAAGCTCTGAATATGGAGTTGAAATTACCTTTTTTAAAGGGAAATTAACATGTATAAAGGATATCTCCGTTTGTATGGGTATCTCTTTCTCTGTACCAGGAAGAGAAGGATGGCTCTAAATCATGAGAAACTTCTATCAGTGGAGAAGTCACCACTCAAATCTGCATAACATCCTTGCCCTTGTTTACCATGGCTTTCCTAGCAACCTCTCTGTGACTGGCCTCTCCTACCCCAACACATATCTTTCTTCCTTTTATCTTTAGCTAAAGATGACGTCTAAGCTAAAGATGCTATCTTAGGCCACCTGGGGAGTTACTCACTTTTCCTTGGGTATCTCCTGTGTATATGTGAGTTACACATGTTAATCAACTTCAGTTTGTTTTTCTCTTGTTCATCTGCCTTTTATTTAGAGGTCTCAACTAGGACCTCAGAAGGGTAGGGGGGAAATAATTTTTCCTCCCCTACAATTTCCTAAGCTTATTTGATTGGGCTTTCCCTCCCTTTCTGCTTTGGGGAACTTTCCAAGGGATGTTTTGGGAAGTGCTAATCTAGAGTTATATTTTACTAAGTAAAATTTAAACCCATTGCAGTTGCTTGTTCTGGCTCTTAAGTTCAGGGAAGATGTGTTCTTGGCATGGCAACTTAGAATTCAAGATTCATTTTCCATGAAACAATGCAGCTAGATGTAGTTGAAATAGTATGATTAGAGCTGTAATTTGGGTGTATGTGGGTAAAACAAGCTTTTGTGGACTAGTCTGGAAACCAAACCACCAGGGATAGAGCTGTCACTACAGAAGAATCCACTCGGGGTTGCACGCAGATTAGAAACATACATACGGAATTCATCCCAGGCTTCACTGGGGAGCTGACTTTGTTGGAATTCTCAAAGCAAAGCTTTTTATCAGGCCTAAAATATGCACCCATTTTTTGAATGACTGAACCTAACATGAATGGTTTTTACTTGTTGCCAACTTATGTGCCTTGAAATTCTGAGATGTTCTTTCATATTGAGTTTTTCTTAAGAATTAAAAAAAAAATCCTGAGTAAATGTCTTACAGTTATAATCAACTTTAATTACTTGTTGCTATGGAGTTTTGCTTGGTTACAAATTCTTCATCTGTTGTTCCTAATTCAACTTGAGTTTCAGAAGCTGAAGGGATAGTCTGATTCTAATGAGAGACAATACATAAATTTTTTAACAGGTTTAGTCTTCACTCCAGCAATGCCTACACAAGGAGTGCCAAGAAAAGAAAATGTTGGTAGGGGGGATTTTTTCCTTTTTCCTTTCCAAAAACCCTTCTACGTTTTTTGACTGGTATAATAATCAAATTAACATAAGACATATTAACAGGAGAAAAACTAATGTAATTATGTATGTAGGGGGGTCTCTAAAAATATGAGACCTAAGGACAAGCTGGACAATTGAGGCTTATATCATCTTGAGTTGAGAAAAAGGATGGGGCCTGGGGCTTCAAAGGGGAGGAGGGCAATTCACAGGAAGTTGAGATCAGATGTTTGGTAATCAGATGTATGTCCTGCCATGTGGATAGGTCATTAAGATAAAAATGTGATCGCTTGGTAATAGCTCTCTTTCTGGGCTTGGACCCCTATCCAAATTCTTTTAGGTAGTTTAAAGGAGAGATGAAAGTTTTTCTTGAGTCTGCTGGGTCTTGATTGCCTTGAATCTAAAATAGTCCACATGCCAAAGTAGCAAATTTTGGGGAGGCTTCTTCTGAACCCCTTCAAAAACAAAACAGGAGAGGGTGATACTTCGTAAGAACTATAATACAGATCTTCGAGAAGAAACATTTGGAATGTTCTCTTTTTTCAGGATGGAGATTTTGTCATAGCAGCTTGAGAACAGGAGAAAAGCCATTTGTCAAAAGATTCATTTTAAAACTCAAGCTGTTAGTTGGGAAGCAGGCTCCCATCAGAAATTTTATGCTAACTTGTTTTTCCCAAAGAAAAGAAAAGTTTAGTATTTGTCAAAATGATTCTGATGATCTTATTCTATTATTTGGTGGAGCAAAGTAAAAATCAATGCTAGACCAGGCCAGGTGAATTTAACAAAATCTTTCCAAAAACAGAAGATACTGTGTCAAATGAGAGTAAAATCGAACTGCAACAGTGCCTAGGGCTTGTTTCAAACATTTAATCCATACCACTCACAAGAGCTGAACATTTGCCATTATTCCTCAGGTGGCTCTTCTGTCATTTTGGAATGGAAACTTGAGATGAAAATTGAATAATTTAGAGGTGGAATGGTAGCATTTTTGAAGCTTAATTCAAGATCGTGGCTTTGTAATGTGTTTGCTTGGCTATGCTGACCTGTTTCCCAGGATCACCTTTCTTGTATGTTTCTGGTTCCGTGGGCCACAAAGGACATTTGTGGGAGATTCTGAGGGCACAGGGACACAGGAGCCATCTCTGGGTCTTGCACATCCCTGAGCAGCTGATTCACCTTTCCCCTCGTTGGCATGAATGAGCATCTAGGGCTGCAACCAGTCCACCTTCCCTTGGATTTCCCTTCAGGTTCTCCAGTTCTTGGGTCAGATGTGTGTGTTCAGCTTCATGAGAAAGAACCTGGCTTTTGCAGGACACCTGCCTCATCAAGGCTGGAGGCAGCAAGAATGGCTCGAGTCTGCCAACTCTAGGTTTCAGCTGTTCTCTGAGCAGTAGCCATCTGTCCATCCTTGTGTGGTTCCTGCTTTGCTCTCTTGCATTTTACATCGGTCTTCCCTTCTGACTCTTGCCCTGTGGACTTCGAGCTCCAGCATCAGACATGAAGATAATGGCCTTACAGATATATAAAAACAAATATAGATATGAAGATATATAGACGTGTAGTGGTTCTGTATCTCTGAACTTTAACTGGTACACATGCCTGTCTACAAATATAAATAAATGAAATATTGAAAAAAATAAACACAATAAACTGTTAAATAATTACTGAACTAAATAGCATGTGTATGAATATGTATTTACTATTCTTTCAACTTTTTTGTATGTTTGAACTTTTTTATATACATGATTTGGGGAAAGAAAGAATGAGTCGTAGTAATGGGTAAAGTTTATAGATTTTCAGTCCAAAGGGAGTAATGTTGTAGCAAATGATTTTTTTTTTTTTTTTTGGATTTTTTTTTATTGTTATGTTAATCCCCATACATTACATCATTAGTTTTAGATATAGTGTTCCATGATTCATTGTTTGTGCATAACACCCAGTGCTCCATGCAGAACGTGCCCTCCTCAATACCCATCACCAGGCTAACCCATCCTCCCAACCCCCTCCCCTCTAGAACCCTCAGTTTGTTTTTCAGAGTCCATCGTCTCTCATGGTTCTTCTCCCCCTCCGATTTCCCCCCCTTCATTCTTCCCCTCCTGCTACATTCTTCTTCTTCTTTTTTTCTTTCTTAACATATATTGCATTATTTGTTTCAGAGGTACAGATCTGAGATTCAACAGTCTTGCACAGTTCACAGCGCTTACCAGAACACATACCCTCCCCAGTGTCCATCACCCAGTCACCCCATCCCTCCCACCCCACCCCCCACTCCAGCAACCCTCAGTTTGTTTCCTGAGATTAAGAATTCCTCATATCAGTGAGGTCATATGATACACGTCTTTCTCTGTTTGACTTATTTCGCTCAGCATAATACCCTCCAGTTCCATCCACGTCGTTGCAGATGGCAAGATCTTATTCCTTTTGATGGCTGCATAACATTCCATTGTGTATATATATATATA
>NW_022589704.1:6553012-6555528 GCF_004348235.1 Phoca vitulina | reverse complement strand
ATATATATATATATATATACCACCTCTTCTTTATCCATTCATCTGTTGGGGGACATCTTGGCTCTTTCCACAGTTTGGCTATTGTGGACATTAATAGCAAGCGTTCTAACTCGGAGAAACAACACTGAAGAGAAACCGTGCTTTAGCTACCGACGACCTCTGTGTGGGAGGAAGCAGTTTAGGGTGTACTGTGGGTGAGAGCCTGGGGACGGGTTCCGTTTCGTAAAATCGAGGGAGAGACAGGCCGGAGAGAAGGCAGCTCTCAACTCACACCATGGTTATGGGGCTAGTACCGTTGCCCCGGGTGTGTGTGCAGGCTTCATGAAAACCGCCTAAGTCGAATGAAAAACTCGCTGGAGAATCCATGCTTCAGCTAAAAGAGCCGCTCCTGAGGGTGGAAGCATTTTGTTGTGTGCGTGCGTGAGAGCCCTGCAAGGGAGTCCAAAGCCTTTTGCGAGTGAGCCTCAGGCCCCAGCACAAGGCAGAACACGACTCCCCGTGTGTTTCATCAAGCTAGCACTGCGGCCCCACTTTGGCATGGAAGTCTCATCACTAGCGTTCTAACTCAAAGAAACAGCAGTGTAGAGAAATCGTGCTTTAGTTACTGTCGACCTCTAGGCGGAGGAAGCAGTATACAGGGTACCGTGGGTGAGAGCCTGGGGAACGGGTTGCATACGTGAAACCGAGGGAGAAACCGTTCCGGGCAGAAGGCACCTCTGGACTCAGCTCTTGCTACCTGAAGCTAACACTACTGCTCCATGTGTGCTTGGAATGCTCCGTGCTCAACACTGCCTTGGAAGGAACAAGCCTGTAAAGACTCCCAGCTGCAGCTCATTCACCTACCAGGCTGCTAAGGCCAAGAAGCAATGGTGTATAGTTCCTGCCCTTTATGTAACATTGCCGTTCCTGAAGACGGAGGAATTTTACAGTGCTCCTGTAGGAGAGACCGGGAAAGGGTCCCATACGTGAAATGGAGTGAGAAACAGGCCGGTGTGGAAGGGAGCTCTCAACTCACCTCTTGTTTCTGAGGCTAGTACCCTTGCCCCGGGGGTGCCTGCAGGCCTAAAGCCAACCACCTAACTCAAGGGAACAACTCTTTAGAGAATTCCTGCTTCGGCTAAAATAGCCATGCCTGAGGGTGGACGCATTTTGCTGTGTGCAAGCGTGAGCGCCCTGCAACTGAGTCCCAAACCATTTTCTGTGTGAGACTCAGGCCCCGGAAGAAAGCAGAACACGACTCCCCACTTGTTTCATGAGGCTAGCCCTGCGGCCCCACTTTTGCATGGAAGTCTAATCGCTAGCATTGTAACTCGGAGACACAACACGGTAGAGAAACCGTGCTTTAGGTACCGTCGACCTCTGTGTGGGAGGAAGCAGTTTAGGGTGTACTGTGGGTGAGAGCCTGAGGACGGGTTGCATTTCGGAAAATCGGGGGAGGGACAGGCTGGGACACAAGGCAGCTCTCCACTCACACCATGGTTATGGGGCTGGCACGGTTGCCCCGGGTGTGCGAGCAGGCTTAAAGACAACCACCTAACTCGAAGGAAAAACTTGGTAGAGAATCCATGCTTCAGCTAAAACAGCCACTCCAGAGGGTGGAAGCATTTTGTTGTGTGCGTGCGTGAGAGCCCTGCAAGGGAGTTCAAAGCTTTTTGCGAGTGAGACTCAGGCCCCAGCAGAAGGCAGAACACGACTCGCCATGTGTTTCATCAAGCTAGCACTGCGGCCCCACTTTTGCCTGGAAGTCTAATCACTAGCGTTCAAACTCGAAGAAACAACAGTGTAGAGAAACCGTGCTTTAGCGACCATCGACCTCTCTGTGTGAGAAAGCAGTTTACGCTGCACTGTGGGTGAGAGCCTGGGGACAGGTTCCATGGGTAAAATCGAGGGAGAGACCGGCCAGTGCAGAAGGCAGCTGTCAACTCACCTCTTGTTTACGAGGCTAGTGCAGTTGCCCCGGGTGTGCCTGCAGGCCTAAAGCCAAGCACCTAAGTCGAAGGAACAACTCTGTAGAGAATTCCCGCTTCAGCGAACATAGGCATTCCTGAGGCTGGAAGCATTTTGCTGTGTGCCTGCGTGAGAGAAGTGCAATGGAGTCCCAAACCATTTTCCGTGTGAGACTCAGGCCCCGGGAGAAGGGAGGACACGCCTCCCCACTTGTTCCATGAAGTTAGCACTGCGGCCCCACTTTTGCATGGAAGTCTAATCGCTAGCGTTGTAACTCGGAGAAACAACACGGTAGAGAAACCGTGCTTTAGCTACCGTCGACCTCTGTGGGAGGAAGCAGTATAGGGTGTACTGTGGGTGAGAGCCTGGGGACGGGTTCCATTTCGTAAAATCGGGGGAGAGACAGGCCGGTACACAAGGCAGCCCTCCACTCATACCATGGCTATGGGGCTAGTACCGTTGCCCCGGGTGTGCGTGCAGGCTCAAAGACAACCACCTAACTCGAAGGAAAAACTCGGTAGAGAATCCATGCTTCAGCTAAAACAGCCACTCCAGAGGGTGGGGAAGCA
>NW_022589704.1:6552299-6552912 GCF_004348235.1 Phoca vitulina | reverse complement strand
CCGTGTGTTTCATGAAGCTAGCGCTGCGGCCCCACTTTCGCATGGAAGTCTAATCGCCAGCGTTCTAACTCGAAGAAACAACACGGTAGAGAAATCGTGCTTTAGCTACCATCCACGTCTCTGAGGGAGGAAGCAGTTTCCAGGCTACCGTGGGTGAGAGCCTGGGGAACGGGTTCCTTACGTGAGACCGAGGGAGAAGAAGTCCGGGCCAGAAGGCACCTCTCGACTCAGCTCTTGTTACCTGAAGCTAACACTACTGCTCCATGTGTGCCTAGGAATGCTAAGTGCTCCACACTGATTTGGCAGAAAGAAGCCGGTCAAGAATCCCAGCTTCAGCTCATTCGCCTCGCCACAGGGTGGCAGCATTTTCAACTCTGCTTGAGTGCAAACCTGGCGAATGAGTCCCAGCCGAATTCCGAGGCAGAAATAAGCATGGGCAGGAGGCAGCTATCGACTCAACTCTTGTTTCGGGAAACTAGATCGGCTCTCCCGTGTGTGCGTGTAGTCCTAAGTGCCATCCACCCAACGCAAAGGAACAAAAGTGCAGAGAACCCGTGCCTCAGCAAAGATCGCCCTTCCTGAGCGTGCACTTCATCTGTTGTGTGTTTTTGTG
>NW_022589704.1:6551566-6552199 GCF_004348235.1 Phoca vitulina | reverse complement strand
CTAACACCAAGAATCAATGCTATAGAGTTACTGCGCTTTAGTTAACATTGCCGTTCCTGAAGCCAGAGGAATTTGACAGTGCTCGTGTCTGAGAGCCCGGGGAAAGGGTCCCATACGCGAAATGGAGTGAGAAACAGGCCGGAGCGGAAGGCAGCTCTCAACTCACCTCTTGTTTCTGAGGCTAGTACCCTTGCCCCGGGTGTGCCTGCAGGCCTAAAGCCAACCACCTAACTCAAAGGAACAACTCTGTAGAGATTTCCTGCTTCGGCTAAAGTAGCCATGCCGGAGGGTGGACGCATTTTGCTGTGTGCATGCGTGAGCGCACTGCAAGTGAGTCCAGACCCATTTTCCGTGTGGGACTCAGGCCCCGGCAGAAGGCAGAACACGACTCCCCACTTGTTTCATGAAGCTAGCACTGCGGCCCCACTTTTGCATGGAAGTCTGATAGCAAGCGTTCTTTTTCTTTATTATTATTCAATGTTTTTATTGTTATGTTAATCCCCATACATGACATCATTAGTTTTAGATATAGTGTTCCATGATTCATTGTTTGTGCATAACACCCAGTGCTCCATGCAGAACGTGCCCTGCTCAATACCCATCACCAGGCTAAGCCATCCTCCCAACCCCCTC
>NW_022589704.1:6470475-6526566 GCF_004348235.1 Phoca vitulina | reverse complement strand
TATTCCTTTTGATGGCTGCATAATATTCCATTGTATATATATACCACATCTTCTTTATCCATTCATCTGTTAGCAAATGATTTTTTAGAAGTTAAATTAAGTAATATATTCATTCAATGAGTATTAAGACAGCATTCAATTGAGCCAGGCACTGTCCTAGGTGCTGAGGATTCTATGGTAAACAGACCATCAGAGTTCCTGCCCTCATGGAGTTTGTATTCTAGTATTTTCTTAAACATCTACAATTCATTGGCAGTCTTAACATTTTGGCTCCTCATGGCCACTCTTGATATCAATGAATAATGCAAGTGGGAGTAACCAATCACAAATTTCCTCTACTATCTGAAGACTAGCCATTACCTGACCTTCCTTTTTTACCAATTAGACCCTATCAGATGCTTGGCATGATCAATGAGTAAGATGCCAGTGACCATTTTGGGTTATGGTCTTTCAGTTGTACACAGACAGTAAAACTGACCTAAGCAAATGAACCATGGTAGTTGCTAAGGTCCCTTTTTCTCGAGGGGCCAGCCTCTAAAGGTGCATATCAGGACAGTGCTATGGTGGAAGATGGTGGGTTGACAGTGGGCAGGTGTAATGCTGGATCATGGAAACCTGGATACGGAGGTAAGAAGGTGATGTACAGAGAGATGCTGAGGCTCTGCACAGGCCACAATTTGGGATCCACCTCTGTTAAGAAGACCCAATGTTCTTGTTGTGATAACATGTTTTTTGATTAAAGATTTTAAATGTCCTAGTTGACAGTGTGTGGGGATTGCTCCTTTTCCTCTTTAGCAAACCCAACATAGGAAAAGCAAACTTATATAGTTTGGAAAGGAAGGAGTAAGTGAAAGATTAAAATCCAAATATGATTTTTAAAAAACCCACTTGGTTTCTACAAGCTCAAAACCAGAGGAAAAACTTGCCGCTTGTGTTATCATTGCCTGCCAGTGAATCGTTTTCAGTTGAGCAGCATTGTCTCCTGTGTTTATTCTATTCTGGGTAGAGGATGTGATGAAGACAATAATTCCTTAATAGATAGTGTTTAGGAAGAGAAAGACAAAGAAATGAAGTCGTTGTGTAAGATTTCAAGTGAAAATTCAAGTGAAAATTTAGAGAACTTATTCTCTAAATGAGTGTTGGCTTGGGGTCTCTTTGCCTTGAGATCCATTCTTTTTCCAATTCCTTTTATGTCTGTACCCAGGAGGCCTGAGCAGGAGACACTTCCCAGTCTCCCTTATTGTGGTAGACAGATTAATGACCCTCCAAAGATGTCCATGTCTTAGTCCCCAGAACCTGTGAATATCTTTCTTTACATGGCAAAGGGGACTTTGCAGATGTGATTAAACTAGAGATCTTGAGATGGAAAGGTTGCCTTGGATTATCAAGGTGGGTCCATGTAACCAATAGAATCAGAGAGAATAAGTTGTGACAACAGAAGCAGAGAGTGGGGACAGAGAGAAAGAAATTTGAAGATGTTACACTGCTGACTTTGAAGATGGAGGAAGGGGCTGTGAGCCAAGAAATGCAGGGAATTATTCTAGAGCTGGAAAAAAGCTAGGAAAAAGATTCTCCTCTAGAGCCTCCAGAAGGAACCAGTCATTCTAACACTTTGACTTTAGCCCAATGAAACTGATTCTGGACTTCTCATCTTCAGAATTGTAAGAAAATAAATTTATGTCATGGTGTGTTTAAAGTTTGAGCTGATTTGTTACAGCAGCAATAGGAAACTAACACATTTATTAACTGGCTTCCAAATGGATTTGGCCAAAGTGAGGCATTGTTGAGAGACTGGAGGGTGAGGGAATGGAGAAGCCAAAGCATTTCTTCTCTTCTTTCTCTGCCTTTGGTGTTACCACTAACATGGGCCATGTCTCCTCCGTGGACCCAGCTCAGACCAGACATACCCAGCTTCTAACACATGACACCATCTCTGGGCTTTGGTAGGTCCACTTTCTCTCTTTGCTCCTCCAGCTAGCAATGGCATCAGCTCCTGGCTGATGCTAATTTCCGGGTTGCCTCACTAACTCCTGTTGGGTTTTTTAACAAAAAATCTCAAATGAGGTGCATGACAAACTATATACTTAGAGTGATTATACATATATAGTGATTAATATACACTTCAGTGAGTTTGTTAATAAAGATACCTTCCAAATTGTATGGCCCCAGCTCCTATTGCAGTGCCATCACAGGCCATGCCCCTATTTTATCAAAATCAATTTTGATTTGTTGTAAAAGTATCTTTATAACCAATGTGCATTGATTCCAGTTATCTCTTTATTAATGAGGAAAAAAACAATCACAACATTGCTATGATTAAAATGCTCATATCATCTATTAGACTGGCTAGTGTTTTTATTGCATTAGCAAGTATATTACTATGTAATACTTTATAATCTTAGATAATGACGATCTCACCCAGGACATATTACCTGTTATTCTGTAATAGCCAGTCTCTACGTGGCCACAAATGATTCTCATCTCCTGGTATTTGTACCCTGTATACTACCCTGCACATTGGATCTGTATACCCAATAGAATATAGCAGAAGTGACAGTGTGTTACTTTTAAGGTTAAGTCATAAAAGATATTTTAATTTTTACTTTGAACTTATTTATAATCTATTTTTTTCTTTTACTGAGTGGAGGATTGAAATCCAACCGTAATTGTGCTTTTGCCAAATCAGCTTTTGTATTTCAAAGCTCAGTTAGATGCATACACATTTAAAATTGCTATGTCTCCCTGATGAATTGACTCCCTTATCGTTGTGAAATGTTCCTCTTTATCCCTTTTATTATTGTTTGCTCTGGAATTTACTTTGTGTGATATTAATAAAACCACTCCAACTTTCTTTTGATCAGTGTATATCTTTTCTCTCTTCCACTTTTAACCTGTGTCTTTATCTTTATTTTTATTCATTTATTTATATTTTTTTAAGTAGACTCCACACCTAACTGCGGAGCCCAATGCGAGGCTTGAATTCACTACATTGCAATCAAGACCTGAGCTGAGATCAAGAGTCAGATGCTTAACTGACTGAGCCACCCAGGGGCCCCTGTGTCTTAAGGTGGTTTTCTTGTAGGCAGCATATAGTTGAGTTTGCAGTTTTACCTACTTGGAAAATCTCTGCCCTTTAATTGAAGGGCATATCAATCAGGGTTCAACTAGAGTTAGGGAGTCAGTAGGAAATACATATTAAGAGCTTTATGGTAAGGGATTGGCTTACGTGAGTGTGGGAACGGGCCAGACAAATCTAGAATTATAAAAAAGCCCATCAGGAGCACAGATCAGAATTCTCAGGCACAAAGTGAAGCTACTATTCAAAGGTAGAATTTCTTCTTCATCAAGAAAGCTCAGCTCTGCTCTTCAGACCTTAAACTGATTGAATCCAGCCACCCGGATCTTCTAAGATAATCCCATTGACTGACAGTTGACTGATTATGGACTCTAATGACATCTACAAAATACAGCACCACCTGGGTTACTATTTGATTGAAGTATCGGAGTCTGTACTTTCAGTTTTTTACTTTCTAAAAACCATTCCCTGTTAATCCATCTTGGCCAGAAATAACTAGTTATTTGTTTTTGGATGGTATGAAATATTTTCATAAAATGGCCTTTCAATTTTTAAAATGTAACCTCACAGAAAGAAGGAAAGAGGCACAATCACAATCGCAGGAGCAATTGCAGGAGTTCTATCTCACATTTTGGAGTTCTAGCTCACATTTCTAACTCTAACTCACAGTAACTGAAGTATCAAACTCTCACGGGGAAATTAAGTTAATAAGCCATCACCTTCGTTCTGCTGTAGCAGCCAGATTTTATACACCAGTAGCGAGTCCTTCAGGCTCCATGAATGTGGTTACAATTTCCACTCAGTAGGAATCTGTGTCAGGTCTCCGAACATCTAGCTTCCATTCCCCCTTGAGCAGTGTAAGTATATTCTAAGTAGGCAACTTAGAATTGAAAATGAGCCCTCTGCCCTCGCTTGTCATGATTGGCTAGGTCAACTCAAAATCTGGTAGCACTGACAACGCAGTAACTTTGTTTTGAGGACCATATCACAAACAGCCAAAATTACTTACATGGATAACAACAGAGAGTTTCAGAGTGCAAGCATACCACATTTCTCTGACTGGAATTTGCAATAAATCTGTAAAATTCACACACACATTTGATTGTTTTATATACCTCATACAGTGACCCTTTTCATTTAAATATAATTCTGTTTTTTTCTTTTTTCAGTAAATGAATTTTTTTTTCATTTTTTAGTTACTTTAAAAATTAAAATGTAGGGCGCCTGGGTGGCTCAGTTGGTTAAGCGACTGCCTTCGGCTCAGGTCATGATCCTGGAGTCCCGGGATCGAGTCCCACATCGGGCTCCCTGCTCAGCGGGGAGTCTGCTTCTCCCTCTGACCCTCCTCCCTCTCATGCTCTCTGTCTCTCATTCTCTCTCGCAAATAAATAAAAAAAAATCTTAAAAAAAAAAAAAAATTAAAATGTAGTGCCAGAGGGGACGGGGTGGATGGATGGGCAAAATGGGTGAAGGGCAGTGGCAGATGCAGGCTTCCAGTTATGGAATGAATAAGTCATGGAGATAAAAGGGTCAGCATAGAGAATACAGTCAATAGTATTGTAACAACATTGTATGGTGACAGATGGTATCTGCACTTGCTGTGAGCATGGCATAGTGTATAAACTTGTCAAATAATTATGTTGTACACCTAAAAGTAATGTAACGTTGTGCATCAACTATACTTCAACAAAAAAATAATTAAAAAAATTTAATTACAATGTATTTTTATTTTATTTTTTTTTAAGATTTTATTTATTTATTTGACAGAGAGTGAGATAGCGAGAGCAGGAATACAAGCAGGAGGAGTGGGAGAGGGAGAAGCAGGCTTCCCGCCAAGCAGGGAGCCTGATGTGGGGTTTGATACCAGGACCCTGAGATCATGACCTGAGCCAAAGGCAGACACTTAAGGACTGAGCCACCCAGGCATCCCAATTACAATGTATTTTTATACTAAGTCTCCAAACATTGGTAATATTTACTGATTACAAAATTACATGTACAATTACATACTCCAAGTTACTTTGAAAATTTTATCATTTCTCTCAAATCATAAATACAGTATTTCTTTTCCCTCTTTCCTTTTGGAAAAAAAAAGAAAAATAATATCTCTTATTTTTCTTTGAAGCATATTTTTAAAAGTCTGGAACACTCAGCATTTGATAAAGACATGACAATTTAGATTGGTCACTTGTATCACTGTAGAATTGTTAATAAACTCCCAATATTTCAACTATTTAAAAATGTCCTCAATCCCTATTATAATAACAAACAACCCAACATGTTTGGAACTATTAGGTAGATTCCAGTATGATATATTTTTACTTTCCTTTGTTGATATCTTTAATTTGTCAATCTTTTTTTATAAATGCATAAATCATGTCTTAGAAAAATTGACAATTGTAGTAAAGATTGCTATTTTCCTATGCAATATCAATTCTACTGCCTTTTTAAAGAAAATTAAGAGAAATAACCCTGATTTTAGCTACTTAGAACAAAGATTACATTTCCCAACTCTCCTTGCAGGCAGATGTGGCAATGTAATGAAGTCCTATCAGTGTGCTACGAGCAGAAGCATCAAGTGGGACTTCTCAGAAGCTCCTTCAAGTCAACTAGCTGCACTGGGAGGTATACCCCCTATTTTGCTGCTTCCCCTTCCCTTTCCTCTTCTTCTTCTTCTTCTTTCTTCTTCTTCTTCTTCTTCTTCTTCTTCTTCTTCTTCTTCTTCTTCTTCTTCTTCTTCTTCTTCTTCTTCTTCTTCTTCCTTCTCCTTCTCCTCCTTCTTCTTCTTTCTTCTTCTTCTTCTTCTTTCTTCTTCTTCTCCTTCTCCTCCTCCTCCTCCTCCTCCTCTTCCTTCTCCTTTATAGCCTGGAATTCAGACTGATGGACCTCTAGCTGTCATCTCTCTTGTACTATGAAGCAAACATAAAAATGGAGACCAGGCATTTGGAGGGTAGAGCAGGAAGAGAGAAGGGTCCTTGATGATCACAAAGCTGCTATACCAGCCCTAGACTGCTGATCTATGGTCTTCTTTCTAAAAACAGAGAGAGATATTCTGTTTTTTAAAGCCACTTTTTTTACATATTCTAAAATACACAACGTAGACCAATACTAATACAACAATCTTAATATCATTTTGAAAATTACTCAGCTTCTCACAAAATCTCAAATTACATTCATGGAAAGGAAATATATAATATATATAAAAGAAATATATATATTTATAGAGCAATTATACATATATAGTGATTAGCATATCTTTCAGGAAGTTTGTTAAAATTCCTTCCCAACTGAGTGGCCCTGCCTCCTGTGGGTAGTGGCATCCCAGACCATGCCACCATTTCACCAAAATCAATTTTGATTTTTTTTTGTAGAAATACTTTTATAATTGATGTGTGTAGATTCTAGTTACCTCTTTATTAGTAAAATCAATAACAACAACAGCAACATTTACTAAAATGTCCATGGAAAATATGAACTATTTGGGGCACCTCGGTGGCTCAGTGGGTTAAGCTTGGTTTAACTGACTCTTGGTTTCCATTCAGGTCATGATCTCAGGGTTGTGATATAGAACCCCATATCAGGCTCTGTGCTCAGTGCGGAGTCTCCTTGAGTTTCTCTCCCCCTCCATGTCTCTCCCTTCTGCTCCTCCCCCTCCCCCACCTCATGCTTTCTCTCTCAGATAAATAGATATATAAGTAAAATATTTTTAAAAAAATTCACTATTAGATTGGTTATTATTCTTTCATTGCACTTGAAAAATATATTATTATGTATCATCTTATAATCTTAGATAATGGTGACCTCACCCATACATTTCAGTCGTTATTCTGTAATAACAAGCCTCCAAGATGGCCTTTGATGATTCTCATCCCTGTATGAGCACCTTGTATCTCCCCACCTACATTACTCAGGGCTGGCCCTGTGCACCCAGTAGAGTATGGTGGAAATTACAACGTGTAATTTCTGAGGCTAGGTCATGAAAGGGATTTCAGTGTCTGTTTTGATCTCTCGGATCACTTACTCTGGGTGAAGCTATAGCCATGTAAAGGAAGCCCCATGTTGAGGTTCACATGGTGAAGAAATAACTTGTTTTACCAACCTGCCAGCCATATGAGGGAGCAACCTTGGAATTGGGTCCTCCAGTCCCAGGCAAGCCTTCAGCCGATTACAGCCAACCAGCATTTTAACTTAACCTGACGAGAAACTCAGAGCCAGAACCACCTAACCAAGCTGCCCTTGAATTCCTGACAGAATCCATGAAAGGCAAAATATAATTATGGTTGTTTTAAGCCACTACATTTTATGATGATTTGTTATATAGCAATAGGAAATAACAGGTATGCTAATGATACATTTTAGAATTTTGGATGTTTTTATAGGAATCAAACTGAGTTCATCATTTGAGCTCTTTCTTCTTTTTTACCTTTTGGTCAATTTCTAATAATTTGTAAAATCCTCCAGAAAAACAAAAACATGGCAAACACAGATTTCCAAAAAATAAATATTTTCAACTGTTTCAGGTATATTTTATTTTATTTTTCTCAACTTGTTTTGAGTGAGTAGATGGTAATTTATTAGCTATAGTTTCATCTACAAATCCTTAATTTTCAAAAGAATTCCTGCTCCAAAATTGTCATTATTTCTGTTATATTTCAGATATTTCTTTTCAAATTTGTTGAAAACTTCTAGAGTTGTTCCCCCAGATAGAAACTCCTTGTATTATAAATAAATCTTTCGCACAACTGATTTTCTTATTGGCATAACAGTTGGCATGAGTAAAATGTTAAAGGGACACATCCTTAGTGACTATATTCAAACTACTGAAAATCTGAAATTCAGGGTTCTTTGACATTTTACAATTGGCCTGAAATCTTTTTTATATGTATATTCTGAAAGAAGACTTCATTGTTACCCATGACCCAAATACCCTGTGTCCATGTGTTCCGATGTTTAGGTTGGGGGTCTATGCTCTGGATTTGATCCCCATAAACCAGATATAGAAGCACAGAGCCTCTGCCTTGCTCTAATATATGGATTCCCAGCATCCATGTGATATTTTCAGACTGCCTGGGCAAAAGGCACCGGTCTTTGCAATTTACCCTGGATCCACCCAAAGACCCCTGACTGGGCTTGTCATCACTGGTGACATGCGGACAGAATTGCATCCAAGTCTCAAGTAAAAAAAAAAAAAAAATTACCTCCCCAGAGAGGTAGTGAAAGTAGGTGGGTAGAGGGAGGTAAGTGATATCTCGCTCTTACTCTTGACAACAAGGAGTCCCAAGGTCTGTGATCCTTTGACTACAAAGGACAAGGGCTTTAAAATGCTGAGGAGGCTTTTTTATAAGATTAAGTTCAATGTGCAGATGGAGGGAGACCCTGTAAGGAAGGCCACGGGGAAGCTTTATCCTCTGAATACACTTTCCCATGAAGCACCTGGGATTCTGAATAAGGAGGAAGAGAAGAAGGCACAGGCCCTGTTGATGAATTTTCTCACCATGGAAACTTCCCCTCTGGAGGGGCTCTGCTGTAGTAGGGGCAGAGCTGAGCTTGCTCAGCCAGCCAAGAGGAGAGGCCCCTTGTAATGCATAAGGGAAGGGCCTCCAGGCAGGGGGAGGAGGCACGGGGCAGAGACTAGTGAACACTGTACTGCACAGTTGCTGTTTGCGAGGACTGAGACCAGCTGGCCTTGGAGTTAGGTGGATTTGAGACTTGATCCTGATTCTCCAACTATGACCCTTTGAAAAAATTTACCCAAACTCATCATTTCTCAGCCTTCTCATCTACAAGATCAGGATAATAAAAGTTTCCACACAGAGTTGTTAGTGCTAAATGAAGTGCAAGTCAGTGCCTCACCCAGGGCTGGGCCAGTGCTCAGTATCTGCTCGCAAGTCTTCTTCCCGCCCGAACAACGAACAAGGACAGGTGTGTGCTCAGGTGGTGGCCGGGTGGCGCCTCTAGTGGTCAGTTCTGGCTGCTGTAACAATTACCACAGCCTGGGGGCGGGGGTGTGGGCTTAACCAGCGGACATTTATTTCTCACCGTTCTGGAGGCTGGAAGTCCAAGATCAAGGTGCGGGCAGACATGGTATCTGCTGAGGACCTCGTTCCTGATTTGCAGATGGCCTTCTCTTGTGTCCTCAGTGGCAGAGAGAAGAGATAAGGTGATCCTGAGTTTCCTCCTCTTCTCATAAAGGTGCTGATCCCATTCTTGAGGGCTCCCCCGTCAGGACCTAATCATCTCCCAAAGGCCCTGCCTCCAAGTACCATCACCTTATTGGGATTTAAGCTTCAGTGTATGCCTTTGAGGGGACACACACATTCAGTCCATAGCACAGCTGGAATATTGGTCCTCCCCTCTGCTTTTCCCCATCTGCCAGGTCACCCCAGCCTACACCAAAGCAGAGAGAAAGACTCAAAGGAATCTCTGGAGAAAAATCAAGATAAGCATAAAGCCACAGGATTCTTGGAGAACCAGTTTCTCCACTCCCAGGGACTAGCAAGGTCAGCTGCGGGGAGGGGAAGTCTGCTGGAAAGAGGTCCTGGGTAGATAGAAGAAGGGGCAGAATCCTCCTAGCACAAAAGGAAGAAGGACCTGCAGGTTGTCCTGAGAGCAGAGTAGAAGGAACATAACAGCCACTTAGCCTCTTTGAGTATGGACCCCACTGACACATCTTCTGGAGACCTTTGCTGTCTAGCAGGCAAGGCCACTTGTAATCCTGCCTCTGAGTACAAGGTGGACCTGGGCACCTGGTACCAGGAATGGGATGTGAAGCAGATCTTCTACCTCTGACCAGGAGATAGTGGGATGTTCTCAGGATGGCCTGAGGATGGCCCTGAGGCCAGGACAATGGTGAACATCTTCCCCTCACCCGTCTCCATCCTTTCTTTGCCAACACATGTGACAGATGCAGATGCTGGCTGGGTCACTCACAGACCCTCGGATAACCTGGCTCACATGGTGTAGATATATATTTGGTGTTACCATATATGTTGGCAGATTTCTATTTTTTTAAAAATGATATTCAAAAAAACTACCTTCCCTTAGCACTATCAATTTACTGAAAAAAGGACATTCTAATATAAAGGAAAACTTCAGAAGGGCGATATAAAGGAGTATTTTTTAAGTTGAAGAAATTTGGTTTTCTTCCAAATTAACAGTGTCGGCGACTCTCTCCTTTTTCCAGGCCAGTGGAGGCAGCCTGCCTGTGATGGGCTCTGGAGTGGGAGCCCCTTTGAGGAACTGTCCTGCTGGAGCCCGCCTTCCCGGGGAGCACTGACAGGAGAGTCCAGCAGGCTGGGCTGGCCCCTGTGCTCTGGTGCTTGGTATCTGTGTGACCTTAGCAGAACTGCATGGGTCACACTGCTTCCTCCTGAGTCGAATGGAGTATAAATGCCCACCGGATAGACTTGCTCTGAGGATAAAGTAGGTGACTATCCACAAAGCACTTTAGCTCTCTGTCCAGAATTAGGACAGGGGCTAGAAAGGGCGGGTATCATTGTGTTTCATTATTTTAACTTAATTTTTTTTCTAAAGATTTTTATTTATCTATTTGATAGAGAGGGAGAGTGAGAGAGCACGAGTGGGGTGAGGGGCAGAGGGAGAAGCAGGGAGCCTGATGTGGGGCTCGATCCCCAGACTCCGGGATCATGACCTGAGCCGAAGGCAGCTGCTTAACTGACTGAGCCACCCAGGTGCCCCCTTATGTTAACTTCAAAGCATCCAACAGCTGCTGTGTTTATCCAGGAGTGACTGCTTTCTCCTAATTCAACAATACTGCTTCAGTTGGCTTTAGGCACTTTCAGTAATATCCATGGCATACTCATGCACGCCCAAGTGGGGCCCCCATTTCTCCCACGCGTCTGAGAGGTCCTGAACCTGCTTTACAATTGCTTCAGTTGAACTTGATCCCACCGGCTTGGCCACCCGTTTTCCTGCCAGTGCCCGATCCTAAGAAATCAGTACCAGGCTGGCGCTGCCTGATTACACCGTCCACTGGGAAGATGAGCCTGCCCCTCTCCCTGTGTTTTAAAGGAAGTCAATGTGGCCCAGACCTTCTGGATGACCTGGGGTGATTTTGACATCTGTGTAACTTCCTGCCTCTCCTCCTCCCCACACACCCTGCCCCTTCCCACGGATAATGGGAAGATGAATGTGTACAAACTGTGTGTTTGGACAGAGCCACGAGGAGAGCTGACACGGAACGTGGTGTGTCCTGTCCCCGGCACGGTGTCCGGCACAAGGATGGTCAGCACAGCAAATTCTGTGCCACTTGGCACTCTTCCCCTGCTTTTAGCCTGACTTTCAGCTTAAATCTAAAAGTGGGAAAGTTTCCATGTCAAGCTTGTTTTGAATATTGCGAAGATGGGGATGTGAATTTCTGTAACATCCATATGAAGGGTTGAAGGCATGGATGCCCTGTAACGAATTAAACAATCCATGTTGCCAATTACAACGAAGAAAAAGACACAGATATTCATCCCTAGCAACACAAATCCATGATTTACACGTCTTGAAACGAAAGATCAACATTCACAGCTCTGATTGCAGATCCTCCTCAGAGACCACTCCCTGTGATGTTTGGTAATGTGGATATTGCAAGGCTATCATAGAATCATATAAATGATCTCTAGAGAATCTCTGGAGGAAAGGCGAGATAAGAAACCAGGTAGTTGAACAATGGGGAGAATGAAGGAGCCCGTAGCTGGAGAAACCTCATCTGTGTGGTGACGGAGTGCTGGCTGTGATGGTCCATCCTTCATCACACGGGGTAGCTCCTGGTGCGGTCTGGTTGATTGTATCAGACTGCTAAAACAGCCAATAAACAGCAGGAGTCTGGGAAAAGCTTGAACCAGAAAAGAAGGAGAAAAGGAAACATCCAAAGCACCCCTCTGAGCCCCATTCTGCCTCCATTTCTTTAGCTTCCTGACTGAGTATGCAGATTTCTATAGCCAAATCTGATGGAGTCAAAGGCCTTTGAAGAGATCATTTGAGCTAAGTGGATTTTATATTTTTATTTGCAAGCCTGGAGTTTTATTAAATACCTCTTATCTATTAAACAGATATTTGCCAAAGGTTCCAGATTCCTCTTGGGGGAGGAATAGATGGCCTCTTTTGATTCACTTAGGAGGAGGAAGGACAATTAATAATAAGTTTTAAAAGACTAATTAATAGTACACGAGTTAGATCATTACATAAAACAATGGTCGTAGGTATCAAAACTAACTTTTCCATACTTTGAAGGGCCATCTTTTTCAAAATAAGAGTACTGCTAAGGGGGAGTCCTTTGGTTTTCCAACTGCCCCCATCGATGATTATAAAAGTATCACTTTATGGGACTGCCATAAATATCTATGCTCTGAACATAGCATAGATATGGCAAAGCCAGCTCTTTTTAGCCTTTTCTTGCCCAATCACATCTTCTTGGAGTCTGTGGTGGGAGAAGGGGGTGGTTCTCACATCGCCCTGCTGCTGTCCTTAGAAGCTTGGGTGGGTGTCCACCATCTGCCATCTCCCCCTTGCCGTGGTTGGGGGTCCTTGGGCTCAAGAAGGCTCTCCACGCTGCCGATCACCTGCAGCTGGCCCTGCCACTCACCACCAGCCTCCGCACTGAGCTGTGACCGGCTCTCCCTGGGGGCTTCCCTCATCATTTTGTCAATTTGTTTTGTTTGTACAGTATACGGAGGCATGTCTTGTGCCAAATAACTTGACTCATTTCTGAATGGGAGTTGTGTTTCCTTCTCACAACTCCGGGGATTTCTGGGCACCTTCCATGCTCTGCAAGGGCCCCAGAACAAGAATTTTGGGGTGTGAGTCATGGAAGGCAGGCCGGGAATCAAGGAAAGGAGATCTGTCCTAACAGCCAGAGCTGTCTGCCAGGTCGCTTAGGAACAGAGGGGCATGGTGGCCCTCCAACGGGGTCAAGGTTGCCCTGAGGCAGAGGTGGTGGGGGGTAAGTGCAGGGATTTCAAGGGTACCAGAGGCTCTCCTGGCAACACACCCAGGCTCTACCTGGAGAGCTGTGAGATCTCAGCAAAGATTGAATTTGCAAGTCACGCAACGGGGAGTCAAAACCAGCTCTTGAGCAGCTAGTGAGGCCACTGGGACTCATGCTAATGACGGTATTAAGAGTGACAGGGAAATGTCTTTGTCCTCATCAGTGAAAGTCATCTCCAGGTAGCAATAAATTGATTCCTGACTATCGTGAGCAGCATAAATAAATAAATAAATGGCCCAGAAATGAAATTCTAATAGACTTGTTGGGAAGTAATTTGCGAACAAATCTTTCCTCTGCTCGGAATGCAAACGGCATCTCTGGGAGAGGTCGTCAGCATCTCCAGCACATTTTCTAATTACTAATGCTAATTACTTGCATCATTATTTGCATACCATTATGAGTCAGAAGCTACAGAGGGCAGAGGCTGTTGGGTTTTTTTTCCTCCCATTCATTCAGGAATGTGGAGACTTCCACCTAGGCTGAGGATTTTGCCAACAGACAGGATGGCTGGAGAAGGATTTGCCCCTCTCCAAGGCTGGCAGCTTCCAGCAATCAGATCTAAACATAAATGCAGCTTAATTTATACCTACACCTGTACTTACACCATCTATCTATATCATCTGTATCTATCTATCTATCTATCTATCTATCTATCTATCTATCTATCAATCACCTATCTATCTACCATTTATTTATGTATCTAGGCCCATAGCCAATTTGCAAAGCTTTTCAGGCACTCCCAATTATGGGAGGCCAAATGGCCTGGTGGCTTGGAGTCCAGGCTGTGGAGTTAGACCCCAAACTCAACCAAATGAGCACAGCTGCAGAGCTACAGCAAGCAAATTCTGATTACTTCCAGTGCATGACTATCATTGATGCATGTCCTGCTCCATCAGTCACTTTATTTTTCATAACTAAATCAGTGGTGATGCATAGGGTGTGGTTCTTTGGCTAGGTGCTGTGGCTGTCAGGATGGGCTTCCCCTGCAGTCCAGGCTCCTGGCTTGAAGCTACCCTACTCATGGTTAGAGAGCATCCCAGAAAGTAGGGCCTTGGCACATTCCCCCCTCTTGCCCTTCTACTACCTGCAGAGGGTTACAGTCTGCAAGGGGGAGTGTGGGGAGGATGCCCATCCATCCAAGGAAGATGCCCTTGACCTGCCTCATTCAGGAAAAATTGTCTGTAAAGTTGACTGATGGCTACATGGTTTTTTGACTCTTGTTTATTTTCCTGATTAAAAAAAAATAGACTGCAGGAAATTGTAGAAAATCAATTACATATTTTTTTTAAGTTCAGAAGATGGAGCATATATTTCCCAATCCACCTACATAGTCTATACCACAGCAGAAATTTCACCTTGAAATTGACCTTTGGCTTTTCCTCTCCATATCTGACTATCTTTACAATTTTTGAAATGAGAAGTGGGTTGAAGCCATTTAAAATATAGCGAGTCAACTTTTGTTATCCTAACGCTAAGGTTTAAATTGTATTTCTTAAAAAGAAAATAAAATGGGAAATTTCCTACTGCTACAATATGCAATTATAATTATAATATAAATGATAGAGAGCAATTATTTGAGATGTGAAATGTGGGGTTTTATTAACAAATTAGAGAATCAAAATGTCTCTGTAGCATGCTAAATTATGATTTGTTGTGTGCTGATGTGCTTGAAATTATATGTATGAAGTCTTGTATAGAGTTCCAAAATGAACTTTGTTGCACTTAATTGCATGTTGTTCAATGAACACATTACACTATACCTGAGAGTAGTTTTCTGAGCCCTTTTCCTACAGGTATAATGATAGCCCTTGTACTTCTGGAATATACTTATACATATATAAGTGTCAATCATCACATGACTCACAAATCTAGTCCAATACTCAATGCTGCCCTATATTAGTTTTCTGTTGCTACCTATCAAATCGTCACAAACTTAGCAGCTTAAAGCAGCACACTTTTATCATCTCACAGTTTCCATAGGCCAGGAGTCTGGACATGGCTTAGCTGAGTCCTCAGCTTGGTGTCTCACAAAGCTACACACTCTATGGGTTGGTCAGGCTGTGTTCCCATCTGGAGGCTCGACTGGGGAAGAATCTGCTTCCACGCTCCCTCCTGCTTTTGGCAAGACTGACCTTGGGACAGTAGGATAGAAGTTCTGGTTTTCTTGTTGGCCATTAGCAGGGAACTGCTCTTGGTGGCTTCCAGATGCCTCCCATGGTTCCTTTCACATGGCCCTCTCCATAGCCAGTTCACAATGTAGCTGTCTGCATCTCCCTGCAGCACTCAAGGGGACGGGGTTACTCAGGGCATCAATGCAGGGTTGGAGATGATGGGGCCACCTTAGGATTCTGTTTACCACTGGCCAATTCTTTGTGATTCCAGCCCAATGCTTTAGGAATATCTACGGGGTTACAAACTTGTTTTGATGGACAGGGAAGAATGGCATTTTTATTCCCAACTCAGATTTAGAGAATTTGAGAAATTTCACAGCTTTTTTGCTTAATTGTTCATGTGCTTTTGGAGTACAGAATCTTCTAGATACTTTTTACCTACTGGGCACTCATCCTCCAGCATGCTGACTAACATAGCCTGCTCCCCTTGCCTCCAGGTGGAACAATTTTATGGAGACACCCCTCCCTTCCATTCTGTTGATTAAATCCAAGGCTAGATTTTATCTGAAGGCACATTCTTGCTTTGCATCTTCCCCTTCCTCTCCTGCTTTCTCCCTCCCTTACAGGTGTCTCCTACAGAGAACCTTCTCAATGCATCACCTGTACCTGAATCTCTGACTCAGCCTCTGCTTCTAGGGAATTTCACCGGAGACATCTGTCTTGTTCCAAAAGAATGTCTGATACTCTAGTGCAGCCATTACCTGCCTAGGTTTTGGGACCAGGCAAGTTGGAGCTTGTTTCTCGGCTCTGCCACTTACTAGCTATGTATATTTTTTGCTTAACCTCTGTAAGTCTGTTTTCCTACCAGTAAAATGGACATAACAAAAGTAAGAGGAGTGAAGAGAGAACATGTTTAAAATGCACCTCATAGAGTAAGTGCCTGGGACATTTATTATTACTGTTATTTCCAAAAGAAAGGTGAGTCTGTAGACACACTTTTCAAGGAAATATGTTTATTAAAATTTTAAGCTCCACATATATGCTTTTCTTCACATCTCAAATAATTATGCAAGTTCTCCAGGTAGTGGCTTTGATTTGTTTTTTGGTGTTTGTGGTAATGGGATCCCATTGGAAGTTGCCTCTTTCAGGCACTGCCCCTGGACCCCAGGCCCCCGTAACAAAGCTGGCTGTACTTCCCAGGTAGACCTAAAGCCAGAGGTCTGAGCCCACCTTCCCTTTGGGTACCTGGAGCCAGGTCTTTGAATTTGTTAGCAGCTTGCTCTCATTTATTTTTGAAGTGAATCAATCTAGGCATTCTGGATTTCTTCCGTTCTGCTGCTCACTCATTGCCCTGAGCACCGAATTAAAGCTCAGATCACAGTTACCTCCTTCATTAGAAGGTGTGCATGTGTGTGGAGGGCAGCAGGAGGGCTCACTGGGGAGAAAGAATGTAAATACTTATTTAGTAGATTTTATTTTATCCCTGTTCCATTATGAATGACCTTCTAATCCATGGCAAAAATTTAAATTTTACTCTAGGCAGTGGGGAGTCATTAAAATGTTTTAAGCAGAGAAATGGCATGATCAGATTTGCATTTTAGAAATCTTTAGCTATGTGGGGAATGGATTGTCAGGGGAGAGGGAAGGCAGGTAGAATGATACCAAGCTGTTGCAGTTTGCAAAAGAAAAGTAATGGGACCCTGATTTAGTGCAGTGCTTGTATGGGTGGATGAGAGAAGTGGAGAAGTTGTGACAGATATCTGGAGAGCAGAGCCAAGGGATTTGATAACTGACCACTTGTAGGGGGAAGAGAAGAATCAAGAATGGGGCCAGGGGTTCTGTGTTTGGCAACTGGATTGATGGCGAGTCATTTGCTCAGATGGGGACATGGTGGAAAAGGCAGGTTGGGGAATGAGAATGTGAGTTAAGATTGGCCATGGTGAATTGAGGTAGGACATTCAGGTCAAGATGTCTGGTGAAAAATTGCTATAAAGAGGGAGGAATAATAGCCTTGGTGTAGCATGGAAGGGAGAGAATATGGGGGTATAGGAGAACCATCAGTCTCCGCTAAAAGATGATTGGGGAGCACTGCCCCCAAGGTGCAGTCAGAATTCTGTAAAGGCAAGGGTGGAGAAGGAACATTTGGTGAAGTATTTCATGGTATAGGCTGGTGTATTAACCATGGAGGTTATTTATTTGGGAAACAGAGGAAGAGTGAAAAGTTGAGTGAGAGGAGAAGAAAGATAGACAATATGGGAATGAGATTGTGGTAGAATGGGGTGGCCATTGCTGCTTCAGCTCAAATGGCACTAAGAAGAGGGCAGCAAACCACAAGGGTTTTGTTAATTGTACGAATTCCAGGCACTGATAGATGTAAGGGTCCTTGTCTAGGTGAGAAGCTTCCCAATGAGTTTTTCTGGTTCCCATTCACTATTTCTCAGACCCCTTGACCAGCAGACATAGGCTAATATCCACCTGCTCTGCCCATGAGAGAGCTTCACGCCAAAGCCAGGCCATGGGCCCCATTTACAGACTGCCCAGGTATGTGCCCAAGCCTTGGTTTGTTTTCTTCATCTTTTCCAAGACATTTTGTAAACATCTCTGCCATTAACTCCACCATCTTTCTCAGTCTCAGTTTCCAGTCCCTTCTCTTTCTATTTATGACCCATGTAAATGACTTAGGATTCATGAACTTTTACCCAAAGGTCTCAAGGTAAGGATTTTGGAACATAGAAAAGAAATTCAGGGGGAAACTGGTACCAAAAAAAAAAATAAAATAAAATAAAAATGTAGGTCTAGATCAGAAGGTAGGAAGTGAGGAAAGGAACAGAATTTCTTAGGAGGAGACTCCAGATGTCCATCAGCTGGTTAGGCAGAGATAGAAACCAGAATGAGAGCCTCAAACAGGCAAAGAGCATCTTGCATCAGGAACACAAGGAGGCCAAAGGGAGCAGAGCGGGCCTGGACTGGAGGTGAGACTAGATCAATAACAGAATCAACTCTTGTATCACTACTAACATCATCATCATTGTTTCATAGTTAGCTTTTTTTAACTTTTATTATTAGTATTAGTGTTTACTATATGCTGGGCACATGGAATATTCAAGATATGACCGGCATTCAGGTATATCCCAACCCCTGGGTACCACTCCCTCTTTGTACAGCAGAAATGTATTGAAATCCATTTATATAGTGTTTAACTGATGTAAAAAATGTGCAGAGTTCTCAACATTCAGGCAAGAACATTCAGAAGTACTTTGTGATAAGGCAGAATTCTTTGCCCTCCCTCAAGCAAGATACTTCTGTTTATACTCCTGGAAATAATGCATTTAATTATACCATCTCTCACAGGAAACACCTTTGGGATCCAAGACAGTCCCCAAACCTCTGCCAAGAGTGAGAAGATATTAGCAGAGAATCTTCTCCAAAATGCAATGCCTTGTGACAGGTGCAGAGCAAGAGACATAGGCAATGGTGACCATTGCAGAAGGTAGATTGTGGGTGGGGGGCTTAGGGATGGGCACAGCTAGGTGCTTGCTAGCAGTAGTGAACAGCCAGGCAGTGCCTTTTCATCCTCCTGCTCCTCTTCTGAGGCGGGCATCACTCCTGGAGGTCCTGGCCCTAGAAAGGTGTTGGTCCCTTGACTGTGTGCTTTGCCCAAAGCCCTCCCGCAATTTCACATAGAATTTTGTCAGTTTCCAATTCTGCTACTTCTTCCTTTTCTTCCTGATTGTCCACATTTTCAAAAGTGTCCTTAAACATCTCTTCTGTGATCCCAGTCTTTGTCATGGCTCCCACAGATCCCTGGTAGATCCTGGATTTCTGGAATCTTTGTAAGACTCTGCATGGTTCCTGTCACTTCTGTGCTCTTCTGCAGAGAACCAGCCACTCAAAGGACCACAGCTCGTTCTTTGTCCTCATGAGCACAGAGTCCAAGTGAGCTTTGGATGCATGGCATTGCTCACAGCCTGCAACCTCATCATCTCTGGGCCAAACCACACAGACAACCTCTGGCCCTTCTTGGCAGCATCTTTCCTGATCATTTCACTTGCCTCCTTCCATTTGGATATCTCTTATTTGCTGTCAACTACCCTAATGTCCCTTATCTTCAATGGCCATTCACCAAACATCTGTAGGTGGCTTTGGTAGCCCTGATTGTCAGTGAGGTGGAAGAGCTACTCAGAACTTAATGGGGCAGGGGAGGGGAAGAAGTGGGACACAACAGATCCTGTGGGTTTGGGGGCAAAGACAAGACAAGGCCCTTGCCCAACACATGAGGTGATCTGCAGTCAGGTCAGAGAGTTGTGTTGCAGAGAGGTTATTCAGAAGCAGAACATCAGTGGATTGGGATGGCTGTTGTCACCATCTAGAAGGAGGTAATAAGTCTATACCAAGGAGTTGGTGCTCATAATGGAGGGGTGGAGTGAGTGTGGGCATATTAGAGAAGGAGGAGGGAGGGAGAAGGCAGTGCCCAAGGCTTCTGCCCTGGAGGCAGAGGGTGATGGTGCCATTAACTGAGGCATGGTGTTATAGGCTGAACTGTGTCCTCCCCGCCCTCCCCGAATTCATATGCTGAAGTGCTAACCCACAGTACACATAGAATGTGTCGGTATTTGCCCTTCGAGGAGGTAATTAAGTTAAATTGAGGCCATTGGGGTGGCCCCTAATCCAATATGACCAATGTCCTTATAAGGAGAGGAGATTAGGACACAGAAACACACAGATTGAGGGATGACCATGGGCAGATGGCCCTCTACAAACCAAGGAGAGAGGCCTCAGAAGAAACCAACCCTGTTGACACCTTGGTCTTGGACTTTCAGCCACCAGAAGTGTGAGAGAATAGATTTCTGTTCTTTGGGCTACCCAGTGTGGGGTCCTTTGCTCTGGCAGCCCAAGCATACTAGTGCACAGACACTGGAGGAGGAGGACCAGAGGAGGCAAACAACTTGATTTTGGCCCCTGCAAGGAGAAGCTGCTGGCAGGGTGTTCCTACGGGGTTTCCTCCCCCCAGCAGGCGATGCCGTGGTTCTGCAAGGAGCAAGGCCGTGGCTGGTGGGGCTGACTCAGAGCCACAGACAGACTCTGGACATAGCCCCATGCAGAATGAGGCTCGTGTGCAGTGACATCTACCCCACAGGGCCGAGGCCAGGGCAAAATGCGAAAAGGGGAAAAGGCCGAAGCCCTTAATAAATGGGCACAGTGAGTATAGGGACAACTTGGAAGGTGGCTCTGAGTGGCCGCTCCAGCCTCCTGCTTCCCAGCTTGTGACTTGGGACAAGCTACACAACTTCTCTGTTCCCAGCTGTACAATGGGGACGATAATGCTAAAATGGTGGCCCCCTAGGATTACCTTGGGACTCAGATCAGTGCCTGGCCCAGGGTGAGCATGCATTCCAACATGTTTCTTCACCATTCTGCACACTATTGATGTCCTCCTGGGCACAGACACTGTGTAATCTACTTTGGGGAAGACCAAGATGGATCACAATCAAGCAATACCCTGAAAATGTGAGGACTTCCATGTCATCACCAGTCACTTCCTAATTTGTATTTTGCTTTACTCAACTAGATTTCTACAACAGTTTTATCGAGGTAAAATTTACCCTTTTAAAGCATACAGTTCAATAATTTTGTCAATTTATACAACTGTGCAATGATCCTCACAGTCGAATTTAAGAACACTTCCATCACCCAGTCAAAATGGTGGTCAGTCCCTCCTCCCATCCTCACCCAGGCAACCACTGGCTGGCTTTCTGCTGCCACAGCTCTGCCTCTTCTAGAGATTTCATATCAATGAGATCATGAGATGTGCAGTCTTTTGTGTTTGGCTACTTCCCCTCAGCACAAAGGTTGGGGAGCTCATCCACATTGTTGCCTGTATTAGTACTTTGTTCCTTTTCGTAATTTTCCGTTGCATGGATGTACGCCATTTTGTTACCCACGAAAGGACTTCTGGGTTGTTTCTGCTTGTTGGCGGTCATGAGTAATGCTGTTGTGAACACTCACATTCATATCTTTGTGTAGACACGTCCTCATTTCTCTCAGATGCGTATGTGGAGTGGAACTGCTGGGTCATGGGGTAAGTGTGTGCTTAACTTTTTAAGAGACTGACAAACTGTTTCCAGAAGTGGCTGTGCCAACCCAACCAGACTTTCATTCCTTTCAAACACACAATGTGCTGAGGCTATTATTTTACACCTGGCCTCCCACTACCATCACTGTCCTCCTCCCTCGAAACCGTGGGGTGGGCCAGCAGGAACTCACATACCTGTCCACTGGCCAGGTGAGCGAACTCCTTAGAAACATGTAGCTTGCTGCCTGGCCGAGCAAGTCTGGTCCTGTAGGAGGTGTTGGCTCGGCAACAGCGTGTGTGTGTAATGATTGATTTAGCGCTGGGCGCGTTCTTTCTGGAGTGGCTAAATTACTAACACAAACTCTCCAAATCCAACTGATCCCTCACATGAGCAGGCTGGTGACCACAGAACCACAGTGTGGCTGGGAGGCCCCAAGGGGCGAGCATTCACCTCCTGTGCTCCCTTTGATAGGAGACTCTACCGATTTACAGTCATGCCTATCAGCTTGAAAACAGTGAGATCTGAAATGCAGAAAACACGGCCCACCCATGAGGTGTGAGGTCAGAACGCTAAAGGCACTCTGTCCTGGGACCCCCATCCAGATGTCCGGATGGGGCTGCCGATGTCTGTGGGGCTGTGACTCGGAAGCCGGGTCCCCGGGCCTTTGACGGCATTGTGCCTTCTCAGTCTAAACAAGCATGGACATACCCTCTCTCCCTCATAGCTCATGTGGAGGTCAAGTCATTCGGCGTGTAAAAGCTCTGTGCAAACTGTAAAGGGGCTCATAGAGCCAAGTGGCTGCAGTGAGGCTGAGCCCATCCGCAGCATCTCGCCCAGCACTCCCAGAGGCTGAGCACCCCCTGGATAGAGGCGCAGATTACCAGCCTCTTCCCTGGAAATTCTCGTTTCGTGGGGCTGGGTTGGGACCTAGGAATCTGTGTTTTAACAAGTTCCCTCTGATAATCCTTCTCTTTGGGGCGTTGAGGAAACACGAGTCTCATCCGGTGGTTCTGAGCTGAGGATGCCTGGGGGTGTAATCAAGACAAAGACCCCATTTGTGATGTTTAGCCACTGACAGCTTTCGGGCCCCACCCATCCTGCTCCCCAGCTGCCCCACATCTGGGGAAGCTGACGGGGAGGCTGATGGCCCCTTCTTTGGCCTGTGGGAAGTTCAAAGCCTGGCATGTGTGCAGGAACCCCCAACCTGGCGCACGCCTAACCACAATGAAATCCAAAGTCAGCACCGCCAGCGCTGCTTGGCTCAAGCCCCTGGGCTGGCTGATCTCCCTACAAGTCCCACTCTGTGAGTAATATCCCTTTTCATGTCCTCCCGGCGCCCAGTCTCAACATCCTAACCAGTGTGGGATGGGGGTCAATCCTGCCCTCCGTGAGGCAACCACACTGGGAAAGTCGTGTTTGACCCTCTGTGAGACAGCCTGGCCATGGCTTTCGAGGGCTCCCAGGTGGCCACAATGTGCAGTAGGGATGAGGACCCCTAATCCCCTCCTTCCCGGCTGAGGTACTGCAGCTCTTTCCCAGCCAGCCGTGAGGGTGAGACTGTGCCTTTTTTGTTACCCTTCTATTCTTGCATCTTCGTGGACGGACTGTGGCAGGTGCTCTGCAAGCAGGGGAAAGAAATGACACAGACGTGAAAGCTTGCAAGCAATTTACACACCCAGCCCCTCGCATTCCTCCCTGCTTCCTACTGTCATTCTTCTGTGGAACTTTGGGGTAAAGCAGCATGTTAAAAATGTAAGGAATGACTCCAGCTGAGGACTAGGGTTCTAACATTTAGAGTTGTCTGAAAATGCAGTAGGGGGTCCCCGTATTGGGGGGACTTTAGGCAAAGGCCAGGTCTGGGATTCTTTAAGGGCTTCCTAAAGTGGGTGGTCCTCAAGATTGAACAATCTCCCTGCCCTCCTCATGCATTCCGGGAGTTAGGGCCCTTTGTGCCGGGAGAGGCTCACTTCCTCTTCCTGGGCACTAGATGGCAGCCAGGCATCAACCAGGCCTGGGACCTGCAGACCTGGCCTGGGCTGGTGGCCCCAGAGAGGCAGGCACTGTCATCCTGACTGTGGGCAGGAGACCAGAGGGCCTCGGTGGGGCCAAGGACATCGCCTGAAGATCATACCCTTGGTTCTTAATCCAAGTGGCATGACGAAGCCTGCTCCGTGGGCTCTCCCGGCCCCGCCTGAGGCTGTGGGGCACCGCCAGTGAGCTAGGCCAGGGAGCAGGAGTGGTCGGGGTGCCGTGTAGCCGGGAACAGAGGAGCAGGTCTCTGCAGCCGCTGGAAATCTGTCCCATGAGCCTGGGAGGTGATGAGCATTTGAAGTCCCGTTAGGCGCTGTGCTCCAAGCCTGCCACCCAGGACTGCCCTGCAACCATCCAGGTGGTTCTTAAGGATGCTTTAACAGTAACAACATCTATGAAGCTCTTACCACCGGCCAAGCACTGTTTTGAGCACTTTCCATATATCAACATATCTAATCCTCACACTGACACTATGGGGCAGGCACTGTCTTCTCTATCACTTTGCAGATGGAGAAATGGAAGCAGAGAAATTCCGGAGCTTGACCAAAATCACACCGCTAGTGGGTGACAGAGCTGGGATTCAGACCCAGGGCTCCTGGCCCAGAGTCATTACTCTGCATTGCTTTGTGTTGCTTTTGAAATGACCAATATGGACAGATTTATTCAACTCAGTTCATTTATGGACCGGAGGGTTCTTTCCCTGGCCTTGAAGTTATAGCCATCAGAATGGTCCTACCTGGGAGGGTGGGGAGCAGGGCCTAGGGGTGAGTTGTTGACGAATTCAACTAGTGGGACACACGCAGCTCCCTCCCCAGGCTGTGGCATGAGTTGGTCCGAGCACTTTCTAGAAGATTCCCACGTGAGTCTGCACAGTAAGGAGCGCTGGCCAACATTTCTGAACAGCCTGAAGATCAGCAAGATCTATCTTTTGTAGAGAGCACTGAGACAGAAAACAGAATTACTGTCAAGAAGAACTCCTTGTTTGCTAGAGTTCCACCTTTTTAAGGCCAGGATAAAGCTTCTTTGGACCTCCTAGGGACGAAGCAATGGGCTTCCTCACACGGAAAATTTCTATGACACTCGACAAAAGATGTCAAATTGCCATGCCTTTGTTCTTTGAGAAATTAGAACTACCTCACCCTCAAATGCCTGAGGTTACATTTGCAACTCATGATTCACTTCACTGAAGTGAGTTCTTTTTTCTATAATGATGTCAGGTTTTTGACACTAGTTGGATCTTGGTGGGAACACTGAATGGGAACCGCAAAGAATCCCACAACCCAGGGCAATTAGGTCAAGCTTTAAAAAGCTCTTTAAGTCAGGTAAAACTTCACCAGGTGACATGATGAAGGTGAACAGCCCCTGGGGGCCAGCTCAATGGCAGTCACACACCCCCCTGAGATGTACCGGGCCACCACCTGAGACATTCTGGGCTCAGTCCAATTCCTGGTCCCAAAGGTCCCCGGCTGGCATGGATGGACTCTGTCCCCATGGTCCTCTCCAGGGGAGAGGCAGACAGGGCACAAAGCAGCATGGGGACACCCTCCTGCGCCCAGCCTCCACCAGGAGACACGGGCTGGAAAGAATTTAAAATCATGTTTCTTTTGCTGTTGCTGTTGTGATTCAAAATATTTTCTTTTTTGACTTAAGTTGTGTGAGCATCAAATTTTAAATTCCTGGCAAGATGATGCAAGACCACTTTAGCAAAAATGTCACTTTCTTAGGGAAGCCTCCTATGACCAAGCCTTCTAACCCCTCCACCATTCGGGCGAGTTCTTCTCTGAGACACTCACAGCACTGTGCTCCTGTCCTTTAACAACATCTTAGTTTGGGGTCACCTAGGTGGCTCAGTGGTTGGGTATCTGCCTTCATCCCAGGTCATGATCCTGTGGTCCTGGCATCCAGCCCTGCATCATGGTCCCTGCTCAGTGGAGAACCTGCTTCTCCCTCTCCTGCTCCCCCCGCTTGTGTTCTCTCTCTCTGTCAAATAAATAAATAAAATCTTGAAAAAAAACTCACCCCCCCCAAAAAAACAACATCTTAGTTTGTCATCATGGACTGATGTGTGTGATTATTTCATCTGTGGTTGCCCCCCACTACCACCACTAAACCCAGGCTTGTCTTTGAGAACCAGAGTGGCCAGGGAATATTGTTGAACCACAAAACATGAAACACTTGAATCACTAAAAAAAAAAAAAAAAAAAAAAAAAGAATAAAAGTAAATGAGACATTAAAGTAAAGAAAAGGAGGGGGGCTTGGGTGGCTCAATCGGTTAGGGATCCGACTCTTGATTTTGGCTCAGGCAATGATCTCAGGGTTGTGAGATGGAGCCCCACATCGGGCTCCTTCCTGGATGTGGAACCTGCTTAAGATTCTCTCTCTCCCTCTCCCCCTCCCCTCCAACCTCCCTCTCTAAAAAAAAAAAAAGTAAAGAAGGGAAAAAAGTATCTGCATAAGTAAGGAGGTCCCATGGAGAGATGAGGAGGAATGTATATGTTTGGGTCTTCAAACTCAGAGTTTTCTGCATAAAAGATACCTGGTATTTACCCAAAAGATACAAAAATACAGATCTGAAGGGGTACATGCACCCAGATGTTCATAGCAGCACTATCAACAATAGCCAAACTATGGAAAGAGCCTAAATGTCCGTCGGCTGATGAATGGGTAAAGAAGATGTGGTGTGTTTATGTGTATATATATATATATGTATATATATATATATACACAATGGAATATTACTCATCCATAAAAAAATTGAGATCTTGCCATTTGTAATGACATGGATGGAGCTAGAGTGTAGTATGCTAAGGGAAATAAGTTAGTCAGAGAAAGACAAATACCATATGATTTCACTAATATGTGGAATTTAGGGAACAAAACAGATGAAAATAGGGGAAGGGAAAATAAAGAGAGAGGGAAACAAACCATAAGAGACTCTTAATGATAGAGAACAAATTGAGGGCTGATGGAGGGAGGTGGGTGGGGGATGGGCTAGATGGGGGATGGGGCTTAAGGAGGGCACTTGTTATGATGGGCACCGGGTGTTATATGCAAGTGATGAATCACTGAATTCTATTCCTGAAACCAATATTACACTATATGTTAACTAACTAGAATTTAAGTAAAAATTTGAAAAAACAAGAAAGAAATAGTGGATTGGGGTAAATAGATTAGGACACGCTGGTAAAGTGGAATGCTATGCAACCATTAACAGGGATGAATATCCAACTACACCCATATATTCATTGACATGGAAAGCTATCCACACACACAAAAAAAGACACTCGACCTTGACTCTTCCAGTCCTGCTTCCAAGGGTAGGACCTCTTCCAAGGGTAGTTTGGCCTCTCTGTCCCATGGTACACAGGAAGTTTCATGTTAAGCAACAGAGCCTCTGATGGTGGCCCTGGAGGGTTGTAACAATTCACTGTGGGGGCCATCTTCACAGCAAAGGGGGCATTCTTGCGTAACTTCTGAGGGCAAAGAAAGATCTCAACAGTATTTCACACCATCCTACTTAATTCCCGTGGGGACCCCTCTCCAGATCCCATTCTCCTGATCTGTTTCATGGAAGGTTCTTCCATGAATAGAGCTGAAGATGATCATCTTTTAATTTTGCACTACTGACTCTGGGGCAACATGAATTCTTTGATTAAGTCAAAGATAGCTCACTTCAGACCCAAAGCATTGCTTTGGAAGCTCTGGGTATTATATTTAAAAGAACTGGAAGGCTGCATGACTGGGGTCCATTTGTGTAGATTCAACCATCTTATGAACCATCACATACTGCCTGTGTTTACATAGAGGGCAGCAGAAATGGCAACATTGCAATTAATTATTTAAGCAAAAGCATCTCTGAGAGTTGCTTAAGTGATATTTACGGTATTTTACCATGGCAACTACTCTTGTTTTGAATATCATTAAAGATCTATCAAAGCACAGTGGTGGACTTCTGGTTTAAAATTGCGCTGGGCTAGCAGCCCCTGAGACAGGCTCTCCCAACACACTAGGAAAATGCCTGTTAGGATGAAGAAAGGATGAGTATAGCACTTTGACAGTGAGCTGGCTGAATACGGGAACCCCTGGGCAGAATTTTCATACCACCGGGAGAGATGGCCGTGTGTTCCCAGGAATGGATGAAATGCCATTTCTCACATAGTGTTCTGAGTTTTCTGCGGCTGCCATAACAAATTACTACAAACCGAGTGGCTTAAAACTGCACACATTTATCATATTACGGTTCCGGAGGGCAGATATCTAAAATAGGTTGGCAGGGCTGGGTTCCTTCTGGAGGCTCTGGAAGAGAATCTGCTTCCTTAGTTTTCGGCTTCTAGAGGTGACAGGCGTTCCTTGGCTCATGAACCCTTTCTCCATGGTCACATCTCCCTCCCTCCCTCTCTCCCTCCTTCTCTGACTCTGGCATTCCTACCTTTCTCTTATAATCATGTCCTTGTGATGACAGGGATCCCACCCTAATAATCCAGGTTAATCTCAGAATCCCTGAGTTAATCACATCTCCAAAGTCTCCTTTTGCCATTTAAGGTAACATGTTCACAGGTTTGGGGGATTGGGATGGGACATCTTTTTTGGGAGGGGGCATTATTCAGCCCACGACACATAAGTTCACATCTCGTGTGCTGGGAAACATCAGGATCTCTTAGGAATGGGGCTCTGTGAAGCTCTGTGAAGCACATACAGCCCCCACGACCGGTCCAGCTCCTCTACCTTTGAGCCTTCTCCCCTCCTCTTGCACCCTGAGTCAGCCCTAGCGCACCTGCCTGTCTTGATGGCACCAGCCTATTCCATGCTTCTGTGTCCTTGCAGACGCCCTCCCTCCTGCCCGGGAAGCCCACGTCTCTTCACACTGGCGGACCCACACTCCACTGCAGAATCCTCTGGCTTTGAGCCCCAGTTCTGCCTCAGCCCTGCCAAACGGGGAGCCAATGTCATGGTAAAAAGGACAGCCCCAGGGGCTTCCGGGTCTAATTAATAATCCCTCTGTCTCATCAAAGTCACACATAAAATTTGTATAATTGTTTCATGCTAAATAAAACACTATCTGTGACATTTTACTAGTCCTTTCGACTTCCCCATCTCCTATTTCGATTCCAAATGCATACATGAGTTTAATAAAGGGGCTTGAGGGATCGCCTGCTGCCGGGGTCCAGACACCTGGAGGCCACACTGCTCTGACTGTGAATAGTTGTCTGACAGCTCTGTTGCTGATTATTAAATTGGCGTTTATCAAAGCATTTCTAAATTGCCTCATCCCTCGAAGATTCTCCGAGGAGGCTGGGTTACAAAGTGACAAAGCTGTTTTATTCCAGTGGCCTAGCTTTAGGCCATAATAAAACACGAGCTGCTACATAAGGACACCGATGAGGAACGCGGGAGCGAAACCAGCTTCAGCGGCGAGCCGTCTCAAGGTCATCAGGGCTGATTTCTCCATCAGCACAGGGGGCATGGTGCTCAAAGGCCACATACTTTGAGGGGCCCACAAAAAATGTATCCATTTCTTTTAAAATCAGAAGAAAAAAGTGAACTTTCTTACATCAAAAAGAAATGAAATTTTTTAGGGCCTGTATTCATTTACTAGGGCTAGCATCACAAAATACCATAGACGAAAATGTCTTCTTACAGCAGAAATTTGTTTTCTCACCAAGATCAAGGTGCCCTCAAGGTGGGTTTCCCCTGAGGCCTCTCTCCTTGGCTTGTAGGGGGCCTTCTTCTTGCTGTCTCTCCATATGGTCTTTCCTTGTGTGTGTGCAAGCATATTCCTGATGTCTCTGTGTGTCCTAATCTCTTACAAGAAGACCAGTCATCCTGGATTAGGGCCCATCCCACTGGCCTCATTTTAACTTGATTACCTCTTTAAAGGCCCCATCTCCAAACGCAGTCGCATTCTGAGATCCTGGGAGTTAGGACTTCAACATATCAATTTGCAAGGGCTATAACTGAGCCCGTAACAGGCCCCACAAAAATCTATTAGGATGGGAGGGACCTACAAAGGCAAGAGGGCCCCTTAAAAGCCATCATGTGGCTCTCATGATAGCAGATTAATTTGATTTTCTGTAAGGAGGACAATGGAACAGGAAGGGATCTGGGCCATCTGCAGAAATTCCAGAAGGATTCAGCTGACTACAGCAGGGGCTGTCACGCATTTGCTAGCAGCATCTCTATCTTCTCCTGTTAGCTACCCTGTTGCCTGAAGCTCAAAAGAACACACAGAATCAACAAAGCATGTTACAACAATTCTTGTTTAACTTTCTCCTTAAGAGAGCTTGCTATCTGCCAAGCCTATAAAAAGAGTTTTATACATAAGATTCATTCAACAAACATTGAATTCTTGACTTCTAAACTGCAAAGATCTATGCTAGACCCTTTGCTAAACTTATGAAAGGAAACTTATCAATGTGTTTTCCACGTCCTGAAGCTGACAGGAGAGCAGTGGGAAGCAGGCGAGTGAGTCAGGGTGGGGCACCAGGCCCAGAACTTGACTAACTCAGGACGGGGAAGACCACATCCTGTCTCCTGTTTCTGCTTCTCATTAACAGGAGATTGTGTGTGTTCAGAGAGTTCTGCAGACATTAATCACATCCACAGACACAGAGGGAGACTTCCTAACGTTTAGGAGTGTGTGCCATCCCCAAGGTCAGCAAAGGTCATCCAGAAAGTCAATGTTAAAGGAAGAGGCCACCATGCTGCCTGGAGGATGAAGCTGCAAAATGGCCCCAGTGTTAGCCTGGGCGCCAATGGAGTCCTTGGTCTTCACCTTTCCCAGGGAGAGGGTGCGGTGGGCATCGTCACTCAGCCTCCAGGGGCTGCCCTGATTCTCAGAGAACTGCTGGGAGGAATCTTGGGAGGGAAGGTTCTCGTGAAATACCAACTGTCGTGCTTGTCATTTATAATGCTGTGTTTTCATGGTCTAACAGGCTTTCTTTGATTTCCTATCCGGCTGGTCCTCCGTCCTGCTGGCTGCTACATAAAATGGGTTGAGTGGGACTGGATGTTGCAGGGTCCCACCAGGAGAAGATGCTGAGCTGCTGCCATGAAGACTTGGGGGTCAACATTCATCACGGGCTGGGGAAGGTGTGAGGGGACTCTGGGGGCCTTTGGGACCAATTGGCAAAGCATTTGTGATTCCTTCTTCCCAGTTTGCTCTTCTGGAACAAGTGACTTAACCTGGGCCCAGGGGCTCCCAGTTGGCAACGACCTCTAACAAGTGAACTGTCGAAGGGGAGCCTGGTAAGACTAGGAAATAATTAACATGGTTTTTGGAGATGCTCAGTGAAGCATTTCCAGGGCATCCCTCCACTAACAGTAAATGTTAATCAGGGCCTTTAGATTATAGACTCAGATAATGAGATCAAAGGGATAGGAAGTCACAACTCCCGAGGCTGCTTTTCAAACAAGTCAGGGTAGAATAGAGTCTCATTCTTCAGAATAGCTTTCCATACTGTCTCTGCCCTGACAGGTAGGGAAAATTTAATTATAGATGACCAGCATTAGGGTAGAGTCTGTCCTCTGTAACCAAGCTTGGAAAACTATGTATGACGAATATTTGTTTAGAATCAGGCTGGTTATTCTCTCTCTGAAAGCTGAAGTACAACTCCACGGCCAGATTAATCATTAAACGAAGCAATTTCAGATGAATTCAATTCTGCAGCCTGAGTTTCGGTGGATGAACAGGAAGCTGGAACTATGAAGGCGTAGGCTATGGTTTTTCCAATTCATAACTTAAGCCCAACTTCCCCGAATTATTTGATAGCAACTATTTGCACAGCCCTCCGTCAGCTTCCAGTACATTCCCCAGGCCTCCCTCTTTCTCCCCATGTAGCTTTAGAGTGCCCTTTTCAGGAGGGTCCCAGCCACGAAGACTCTACCCCATGGGAGCCTATCACCCACCTGACTCCCCACAAGGGTGAGTTCGTGGGGAGAAAGAGAGGAGAACGTGCTTCTTCCTGCGAGTCTGGGAGGCAGGGCCAGACCCAGCCATGCCAAAGCCTGCTTGGAACCCCACTGGCCCTCATTCTGGTCTTCCTGTCCAGGATATGGGAGGAGACACAAAGCCACCCCAACTCAAGGACATTTGATCATCGCTTTCTTTCCGCATCTGAATATCTTCTTACCTTCTGACAATCTGTGGTATCAGTGTGACCCTTTCCCCAAACACCCAACATAGGCCAGCCTCACCCAATTCTCACAGCCTGGAGCTGTCCCCTCTCTGCTGTCCTTGGGGTCCCGGGGTGACTTCCTGGGGGATGAAGACCACATAAGATACAGGACAATGAAGGGAGAGAACCTGCTGTCTGCCCATCCCAAGCCCTAGCATGCTGGGCACAATCCGGGTAGGGCCTCCTCTACTCTTCGGCCTGCTCACTTGGGGCAGCCATGCTACTCAGCAGGAGGGGCTAAGAATTGAACAAGAACTGGCTAGCCAAGGGCAGGTGGCATCCCCTCTCAGCCTGAAGCTAATTTCCAGAGCTTGTAGGTAACAGATCTCGGCCAGCCTTGGTCTAGCAGAATGTACTGGTTACAAACTTCACTTGCCCTGGGTAAATAGCTTGCCTCAATTTTTTGGGGAACCAGATCCATCTCTGTGCAGGGGGCCTTCTGATGGCTTATTTAGAACAGTATCCCTTTCTGCTGGCTCACTCAGACCTGCTCAGCTTCCCTAAAACGCTTGAGTTTGTGGTCAAAGTTCCTTCTCATTAAGAATGCAAGCGGAGCCGTGGGGTTGTTGGAAGAGTTTCCAGGCAGAGTCCTTTTGCAATTAGTATATTAGTTCTAATAAAGGAAGGAAATATGTGTCATGGGTGAAGATAGATGAGCATCGACTGTGGGCCAACACATGCTGCAGGAAAAGATTCATGGGGCTGGCAGGATCAGCTCCGCAACGGAAGAAAATTCGGGCCAAGAATAAGGCCAAGTGTTCTTCCTCTCATTCAGGGCTACGGCACAGAATCCCGCAGAGTGGGGAGATGGGGAAATGACCACACAGTTGCTCTGCGGTGGTGCCTGTGCGTGTCTCTCATGCGTGGACTCAGGTGTTTGTGTTCATGTAATGTGACTCTCCACCCCCAGTGTTTGTGGGTGCAGGGGCCAGAGCCCCGGGAGGGAGAGGTGACCTCTGGGACCACAATAGCAGATGCTGACTTGGAAGAATGGGAGGGCCAGGTGTGTGGGTCAGGCTGAGACTCCAATCCTGCAAGCACCAGCTGTCCCCATGAGCCACTTACCTGCTTTTCTCCTCTATGCATTTTCATATGCTGGGTGTTTCATGTGAATGGAGTCATTCACTGGCCTTTTATGTCTGGCTTCCTCACTTAGCATAATGTTTTCAAGTTCATCTATGTTGTTGGGTTGAGTGTGTTGAGCATTATCTACCTTTGCGCTCACAAAAACAAACACAGCTACTGGCAGATATTCATGTCCTCTTGGCGCCTTCCCCCTGACAGAGGGTTGACAGTTTTTTAAGGCAAATGATTTATTTTATTTTATTTTATTTTTTTCAGGGAAGGCAAATGATTTAGTAGCCAGACATTTGCACACATGTGTTCCCATTTTTTCTTTCTTATGGTCTGGCCCAGGTTTTCATACTTTTGATTGCATGACAAATAGTGTACAGGGCTGTATACGAAAAGCTGAGTCTACTGTGCTTTCTGGGTTATTTAAGGGGTGCCAAGGGTACTCTGGATGTCAACCAGTCTCCTGACTGGGGGTCAGACTCTGCCCGAGCACCTCTGTCTGGGGTTGGAGTGATGTCAGTTTGCTCTGTGTGCAGACACAGGGAATGTGGATTCCCCTCCATTCGTGGTCAGGAGCCTTCCCTGAGCTGAGGTCTGTGGCCCCTTCTTGTCCTCTGTTGAAGGATGGTGACAAGACACAGCTGGATTTGTACCCCAATGGGTCTCTGCAATTTTGGGACGGTTCTTTAACTTAAAAGATTTAGATATTTTATGTTTTCAATTAGCCCAAGATCAATGAGGCCTTGGGAAACTGATTTGTACTAAGTATACTCATAAGAGATTGATTTACAAATCTCTTGGGAATTTGGTTCATTTACTGTTGGGGTTTGTATCAGTAAGTACAGGTGGGACAGTGTTGCCATGACAGCTCCAACAGGCAGGTCCGTAAAGCAACAAAGCTGCTGCTCTTGCTGGTGCAAAGGCCACTACAGGTCCCAGAACTCTCCAGGGCAGCTCTCCTCCTTGTGGTGGCTTGGTGCCGCACCTCAACAGTGACCATATGGCTAGGACTGATGAAGTGGGAAAAGAACACGCTGGAGGGTCTCCTGGCAGCTACTTAAATGCCCCCCACCATGTGCCACCTCCACTCACAGCTCAGCCAAAGCAAGTCATGCAACCACATCTGATCTCCAAGGAGCAGAGAAGAACAATTCTGGAAGTGTCCAGAAGGAAAAGAACTGGGAATATTGGAGAGGTGCATTGATGCTTGCAGAGGGATGCCCCTTTCTAACAGCTGAAATCCCCATGTCCATGTTCCTCCAGACAGCAGAGCCCCTAAGAAATGAAGTTACCAGGCAGAGGTCAGTGGGCATAAATGGCACAACAGGGGCTGGACATGCCCTTGTTTTTATAAGAATAGCTGACACGATTGTGCCTACTTCATATGTTATGTCCCAGGATGTGTCATGTTGACTGTTACAACGAGTCTGGTAGACACTCTTTGCTCTTCTATTGATTCAGTTTGAAGGTTAGATTATTTGTGGCCATGAGAAAGAGGGCTTCCTGTATCCAATCACTTTTGTGCGCCTTGCTGGAAGCATGTTACTACATGGCAAACATTGTGTAGTAAATTCACTTATTACTTTGTCTTTGTATTGCACACATGGATAGATAGATGATGGATAGGTAGATAGATAGAGCTAGTTTGTGTGTGTATGTACGTAGATGTGTATGTGTGGGTATACATCTATATTTATAGCTACCTCTATGATCATCAATGATCAATTCCACAGTCAAATTCTTATAATTTTTTGAGAGATTTTGGAAGCACACTGGTCTCCTTGATTATATTTGAGAAATATTAGTATTACCAGGAAAATAATTCTCTTACCCCCAAATTATGAAGAGGGCCTTATGACAGCTATTCATGAACTAATTACAATTCCTACAAGATCTCATGTTCTCTAGTTAAAAAAAAAAAAAATGTAATGATTGTATTTAGCTCAGGATCTTTTGTGACTCAGTTTGGGATCTGCCTCTAACTGCAGGAGATAGTATTTTTAATTTATTTATCTCATTTAATATTAAATATCTCAACAGATGGTGCTCATGAAACTTTCTTTATTGATAATTTTATGGCTGAATAAAGAGGATCTTTTCTTCCCTTTTAGTTAGCTTAAATTACCATATATTTTCTGTAATTGTATTTAATTAATCTATTTTATGCTTCATTGTACCACAATAGGTTACTCATCCTCACTTTGATATTTAAACATTTTTAAAGTTTTTGATGTTTGTTGACTCTCCTGAGGCCTTCTTTTTGCCACATATTAACACAATTAAGGGTAAATTAAAATGCATTCATTCACTGAGAAAAATGCAAGCAATTTCAAATGCCCATCTTTTATTTGAGTGGACTGATATCATATGCAAGCCTCCTATACATGAATGACCCTTTACTTTATAGTCTGTGCTCTGGCCACAGTCTTCATTGAGAATCCTACAGTTGACTAAAGTTCTACCCTTGGTAGCAGATCTGAGCCTTTGCCCTAAAATTTTAGGTCTTCAAACTCAATAGATTTCCTGGACAAATTGCTCACCTTTTTTTCCAGAGTGAGAATTATAATGAAACAACATTTTCTTGTTTCCTCTGCATGCCATGGGAGGGTTTCAGTGGGATGGTGGGATGTCTCCCCACCTGGATTCTCTCTCTTCTAATGCTGGTTTCCTTTGGCCATGGCTGACGATGGTTGCTTTCCACAGTACTCCTTGATGTCATCACCTTTTATCAGGCAGCTCATGGTGTGGATTTTAATGCTAACCTGCTGTCGGTTGATGGTGAATCCTCTGGGTAGCTACATTCATAGCTGCTTGACCAGCAGCCCATATCCAGTGGCTTTGCCATCCAAGGGTAAACAGTTGCTACCACCCAGTTGCCAGCAATATCTCCCCATAGCAATTATGGCTGTTTCCTGTGATATATGTTAGCTGTTGCCCTCTGCACCTTTTGTAGGGTCTTTGAACTTCAATAGTCCATGCCTACTTTAAAAAAAAACACAAAAGCTTTTCACTGTCTACACATGTCACTTGTTGATCTCTCAGCCTCACCTCTATCAAACAGCCTGGAGGAGATCTCTGATGAGCTGCCTCTTAGAGAGGCCTTCTTGCTCTTTAGCTTCCTCAAAGACAATGCCCATACCTTCTTGAGGAGCAAGGGCTAGATCTTGTCAATCTTATGAACCTCACAGCAGAGTTCTGCTCACAGAAGATGCTCAAGAAGTGTTTGGTGAAAACCCAACTTCTTGGATGAGCTGTATGAAATTGCCAATATGCAACTATTTTTTTAACCTATAAAACCAATAATTTCACAGGGCTCAACTTAATTTATAGATGCTGTAATTTCCATCTCATTAAAATTATAATATATATTATTCTTATCAGCTTTCAAAATAGTTCCTAAGATAAAATGTTTACCTAAAAATTTTAGACTTGGTCTCTGTGGAGTCACAGTCATTTCATTCTGTTCCTGCATAGTCTACGCTTTGTATCATTTTAAGACATGAGAAAGAGCATGCCCTATGTATTTTAATAAACTGTGTAATATCTTTTGATGCAACACTTGATGTCGGTCTTGTTCTAAAATCTAAAGTAGCTCAAAGAATCACTCAGACATTTCACCAAAATTCCAGTCCTAAAATCATGTAGGACCTCCTCTAAGTTCTTACTAACACAGTCATGAAAAGAGCAAAATACTAAAACTCATAGCAATTGGCAGACCCATTAATACCATGATCTGGGAGGAACTGATGAAAGTTACAACACAAAACAGAGCTGGGTAAAATCAAAGCAGCAAATACATACAGACAATGCTGGGAATTCAACTGATGGCACTCCCAGGTTTTGCCTGAGCAGAATTCGGATGACCTTTAAAAAAAGAAAAATCACTCTGTTTATCTGTGAATTTAGTGAGCCGGGCCGTCCACCATCAAGGGAATTGTGTGGTCAGCTGCTTCTCCTCCTTGCGGGCAGCATTCTCCTCTCCCTACTCACTCTCTACTCTTCTCAGAAGGGTGATGAGGGTAGGAAGGGAGGCTGAATGGAAGAAAAGCAGAGCATTTTGGGAGTCGTAGGCTGGAAAGAAATGAGACAGTGCATTTTGGGAGTTGTAGTCCCCAGGAATGTATGATATTAACTGATTGTCAGTATCAATGGAGTGCTGACTATACATCAGGCATTGAATTGAGGGCTTGGCATAAATGACTCGGGAAAATTCTATCAAATCTCCACTTTTCAGTAGTGACTCCTTTTTATTGCTTTACTCTTGTGAGTTATCTGTATCCCCCGCTCCCACACCCTCCAATTCCAAACAATTGCTATGCATCTTTCTGGATAAATCTAGAAGTCCTTGAAAATTACATTTTGAGTGCCTGGGTGGCTCAGTCAGTTGAGCATCTGAGTTCAGCTCAGGTCATGATCTCGGGGTCCTGGGATTGAGGCCCATGTTGGGCTCCCTGCTCAGCGGGGACTCTGCTTCTCCCTCTCCCTCTGCCCCCCCACCCCATTCATGCTCTCTCTCTCACTCTCAAATAAATAAAATCTTAAAAAAAAAGAAAATTACAGTTCAATGATGTATCAGTCTACAACAGATCTGTGCTATTGCTTTTTGAAATAGCTCTTTCCATTCTGGAATGATTCAAGGGCTGAGTCCTCCAGCGTATGTTCAGGTGAAAATGTACCTGTGGACATTTGTAATTGCTCCAAGGGATATTCACATTAATCATGAGCTATATTAATAATTTTTTTTAGAAAAACTCTTTTATCATCTTGCATATTTAGGTTTTAACCCAGTTCTGTAAGGTCAGGTCTGCAAAGCTATAATTACCTGTGTAATTAAGGTAAAATATATTCTTAAAATATCCCCCCCCACTTTTTTAAAGAAGACCCTATTTTGCTTTTGTAAAAATCACATATACTTACAGTAAAGAATTCAAGCAGGGTAGAAAGAGGAAAGTTAAAGAGAACAATCACCCACATTCCTGCCTCTGCGAAATAGCCATTCTTGATTTAAGAAGAATATACACCCCAACGAAAGATTGTTAATAATTGAAGACATATCAAGCAAAAAGGATTTCCAAAACACACTTTACATGAATTATATTTAGAGTCTGCTTTTGATTAGAACTGCTTACAGAATGTGAGTTGAGGTCCCTTTGTGAAAAAGTAATTCTTCCGGATTGTCAGAGTGTATGGAGTCCCCCTCTCTGCCCTCCCCAGAGATTTCTCTCCAGCTTCCAAGATTCTATTGACCTTGGGCAAGTCATCTCACTCTCATCCTCTGGTTCCCCAGTTTCAAAATGAGGAGTGGGGGCCAAGTTGCTGTTAAAGGCTTCTCCACACCTTATATTCTATGGGTTTTTTTCCTTGTTAAAATGGAAAGTCTCCTAAGTGGTGCTTGGGTCATGAGGCTGGATGTGGAGCACTCAGGAGAATAGGCAGCATGAACCCCAGACGAGCCTGGCTCCTGGACTCTACAATGGAGGAAACTCAGATATTTGGGGTGGAGATGAAAAGGGAGAGAGAGACCAAATTTAAGAAATATCATTTCTTCTGCATCTAGTCATCTAGGATTGACTTAAATTTTATTGTCTGCATCTTTGATTGCCAGTACATTAAAAAATATATGGACGACGAGAGCCTGAAATTTTTTTAAAAAGCACAGTAGTGAAGAGTCTTTGAATTATACCAGGGCTGCCTGCATTTTCAGTCCTGATTGTTTTCAGATCATTAGCCCATCGACAGAGAGGTGAGGGGCTGGACAAACTTCTAATGCAAGCGTCAGGGAAGAAAAGACCAGTCCCAATGCGAGAGTGAGTGCAAGGCTTCACTGAGCAGAAGATGCAAGTCAAGGTACACATGTGCCTCCGCTTATGAGAATTTGATGATCCCATACATTTTCCTTCCAGGTTTGCTTTGGGAGGTGATATGCATATGGGGGGATCCCCACGGCTGCACAATTAGAGAGTGTGCAGTGAGGTGATAGATTGCAGCAACAAGACCCTCCCACTGAAAGTGTTTAGACCTCAGTCAGTGGCTGCCTGTGTTTGCTGTTGGTCTCCCTCACCTGACATGCAACTCTGGTGCGCAGGGGCATGCTCTGTTCTCTGCTACGTCCCTGAGCTTGGGACAGAGCCTGGTTCAGTAAACATCTGTGCATCTAGCCTGAAAAGATGGGCTTCTTGCCGGGGAAATGTGATTCGCAAAGTAATCAGGACAGAAAATTCTTTCATGTTCCCAATCCACACCCCAAGATGACAGTGAGGAAGGAACTCCCAAAGCACAACCGAAAATGGGGTGTCTTGACCTCAGTGGGTTGGGGGGCTGACCAAATGCATTCGATTTAAGAAAGTAAAGATGAGGGTTCCAGTCCCCTACTGCTGTGTGAAAGACCACCCCCAAACTTAGTGGCATACAACAACCACCTTTTCGGCTCTGTGAGTCTGGAATTTGGGCAGGGTGGGCTCCTCTCTGCTCCATGGGGTCTGGGGCCTCTGCTGGGATGATGTGAAGGGCAGAGCGGTTGGGGTCTTCAGAGGCTGCATCACTCACAAGTCTGGGCCCTGGGCTTAGACCACTGGAGTCTGGGTGTGGCTGGTCTCTTGAGCAGAGCACTTGCACGTGGCTTCTCCCGGTGGCCTTGGCGTCTCAGCACGGTGGCTGGTTTGATGGCAGAACTTTCTAAGAGCGAACATCCCCAGAGAACAGGTGCAGGCTGCCTCAGCTTTCTGACCCAGTTTCAGAAGTTACACAGTGTCCCTCCCACCACCCTCCATTGTCACAGTGTGCCCACATCAAAGGGCTAGAACCCCACCTCTTGATGAAAAGGAGGCCAAAGAACTTGTGGCTACATTGGAAGCCAGCCTGCCAGGGGTCCTGCCATGACGTCTCCAGGACCCTCAGCTCAGCTCACCCGCCAGCAGCATGGCATCTGTGCCCTAAGATAATGCATGTGGGGAGACTTTTTAACTGCAGTGATTCAGGAAACTTACGGACTGGAGCAGACACCAGCCGCCTCTGCTGGGGATAGGAACCTCCCATTTCCTGAGCACTGCTGACGGGTCCCACATACCCAGTTAGTGAACAGAATGACTCAGTGAGGTGGTCTGTTATCTCCATTTTACAGAGAAGAAAACTGAGTCTGTCCAGATGTGAAGTTACTTATTCATGATTGCACAGTCCTGAGAGGCTGAGTGAATTCAAACCCAGTTCTTTCTGACCCCGAATCCCATGTTCTGTCCGCTCTCCTATTCTGACAGGATGGGGACCCACACTTTTCCCCCCGCCCTGATGACACGTCTGAGAATCACCTAGTGCTCTCTGGGGCCCCTGGAATATCTCTTACAAACAACCGGGCATGTGTAGTGAGAAAGAGCTCTTGATGTTGCCTGTTTCTAGGTATTATTCAGTTGTTTGCTTGAGAGACTGAATTATACTCATCTGGATTCGAGGCTTTTAAAGCTCTCTGTAGCCAGGAAAGCCTGCTGCCCTCCCTGTTCAGTAAACTGCACTCACATTGGTGAGGAAGGGGCCCCAGTCCTACTCTGTCGATCCCACAGACATGCTGCCAACACCCACCCAAACAGACAGGTGTGGACCGCCGGCCAAGTGATGCAACAACTCGATCCTAACGAATAATCTAGAGTGTGTTTTGTAAGCCTTACACATACATGTTAAAGTTTCTTTTACACAGTTTGTCTTATGCACACATAAAGTTGCTCTGTCAAGTACAATTCCAGACCCGATGACAAGCAGTAGGTGAGCTCTATCTAGGTAGGGGGCCTCTGTCCAGAGTGCTCAAATCACTCTGGATGAACGACTCCACTCTTCAGAACACTGAGCCTGAACGCAGGCTTTCCACACCACCAGCTATAAACAGGACCAAGCTTAGAGTTGTGTAATGAGTCAGGCCAGTGGGTTTGAAGAATTTCTGCTGATCTACGAGGCAGGGTGAGTCATAAAGGTTCCAGGGTCATAACTAGGCAAAGGGAGAAATGAGATGTCTGATCAAGTTATCCTCCTAGAGTGCACAAAGACAGTGTGTGTGTGTGTGTGTGTGTGTGTGTGTGTGTGTGTGTGTTGTATATGTTGTGTGTATATGTGTTCTGTGCGCATGTGTTGTGTAGGTTGTGGGTGGGTGGGCATGCACACGGGTATGTCTGGTGTCAGGAAGGAGTAGAAGCTGATTTAGCAATACCAGGCTCAAGGACAGGAAGACAGGTGATCCAGAGATGTGGGACGTGACCCGTGTCCGGCCAGGGGTTCCTGCAGGAGCCCAGCAGGCAGCTCGAGGTAACGGCAGAGCTCCAGAGGCTGGCCACACCTGGTCAGGTGAGCACCATCACAGCCAGGCTCATGGGAAGACTGAAAAATGGGCAATTATTTCCAGGTCAGCATAGAAATAATCTGCAATTGAGGCTGGTTGAAAGGAAACAGAAGGCCAGGGAAGGAGACACGAAGTCCCACTCTCTCTGCCTCTGTCCCAGTGAGGATTGGAATAAAATACAAGTATGCGCCATGTCCTATATCTTATCTAATCTTCGGATCTGAGCAATAATTTCCCCCACAAAGCCCACTATGCCTTACGGGTCTGACATCCGCATTTATCTTCGGGAAACTATTTACATTTGCATCTGTTCCTCTCTAGCTTCTTCTTCCTTTTCCTTGACATCTCGAGCTCTTTGTCTGTCAAATGACAACCCCACACACAGAGGGAATGCCTGACTTTGCACTCTCGTTTAGCTCTGTTATGAAGTCTGTTCTGTGGCCATATTTATGAATCCCGAGGTTCTTATTAAAAGCGGGTTTCCTTAGGATGAGAGGAAGAAACATTCCTGTCTTTCACATAAATAATACAATGCCAATGGCTAAAAGCTTCTGTGTGGGGCCCATTTCTTTTCCTCTTTCATTTAAAACCCCTCGCTTCTGCTCACAGTCCTCACATAAGTTGAAGTCCACCTCAGGAACCCTGGAATCTCAGAAAGGAAGGGGAGAGGATCAAAGGAGAGAAGACAGTACAATACAGGGTCCAGAATTGGAGCATAGGAGACCAAAAGCTGCCCATAATACAGGGCCCCTATCCCCACCCAGCAATGAGATCAGCCATAGACCAGATTTTGGTCATCAGCGAAGAACGCGCTAACACATGGACCTTCTTACGACCTTGCCTATGTCCTTGGCCATGTCCATGGGAGTTTCTCTGTGGAGGTGGCTCTAGACGGCAAAGGAGCCTAGGGTTCTTGAAGGCCTACTGGGGCTTTGATGATTTGAGGGAATGACTGCTCAAGAAAAGCTTCTGAAACACTGAGCAGAGGGTCATCAAGGGAGGTCCCTGGTATAGTACAACCATTGGCCTGATTGTGAATCCTGGCTCTGCCAGTTATGAGTACTTGGCCTTAGGCAAGTCACATGACCTTTCTGAGCCTTTGCTTTCACATCTGTCAAATGGGCTGATACCAGTCAGCTCTGAGGCTGATATTGGATACAGGAGACACTGAGTTGTGAAAGCATCCAAAATGTTGGACTATAGAACAGGTCCAGACCCAACAGGATGGGGTTCCCTTCTTCCTTCTTCCTTCCAAGGGATGGTTATCATGCACAGTTTGGATATAAAAGGAGGAAGAAATGTGAAATCTCCCTTGAGATTTATCTCATCTCCTTTTTGTTCCTCAAACTTCACCCATTTTGCTCTTGTGACTATCATGTGGTCCCCTGAACCACAACCCATAAGTCAGGAGCTGAGAAAAGTCTGGGAGGGAGGCTCCTTGCTGGCTCTGCACTGATGGATGAATGCACGTGACTCAGAGACCCAAGGAGATCACAAGCCAGATGGAGGGGCTCTAGTCCTCCCAGGGTCCCTCTGTCGATCCACCACTCTCCACTGCTCTCAGTGTCCCTGCAGCCCCTGGGTCTGTGGTGCTGGCCCTTCCTTTCCTGCAGGGGCACCATCCCCAGCCCCCTTATGTGGCACCCTTGGCACCCTGGGGCTCTTGCTGCACTGGCTGTCCCTGCCCTGCCCCGGGCGACGGATTCCTGACACCTCTTCTGCAGCTGCCTCCCCGTTCGCACGCCTGCTTCCCTCCGTCCAACCTCCTCACCTGCTGAGATGACCTCCCTGACACATCTGCTTCAGATCCTGCAGGGATAGGCTGGTGCCTACAGCACAACCACGGCCACTCCCGGCAGGCAACCTCAGAGGTCCCAGATGACCACCCTGCCCTTCCTACGCCAATTTCCAACAGCGATCCCAAATGGGCAGCAGTGTCCACCGGGCTTTGCTTATGACCCCGTCTCTCTCTGAAATTTCCTCTGCTTGGATTTCTAGTCGCCCCTGTCTGCCAGGACAGCTCCTTCTTCCCTCAAGATGCTGCTTAAATGTCATTTTCTCTGAAAAGCTATTCTAAAATCTACAAGGCAGAGTTAATCTTCAGCCCATCACATTTCTGCAGCCACCTCCGTGGATGGGATAAATATTAACCGGGCACTTTCTATGTGTTCTATTCCCCAGACCCCAGGATGCAAAGGTGGACAAGAAAGTCTCTGTCCACCAAAATCTTTCCAACTAGGGGACAGATGGCAAGCTAACAGCCAAATAAAATACAGTGCGATCAGAGTGAGAAAACTGAGAGACAAAACCATGGCAAGCCAGGCAGTGAAGTGCTTCACAAACACGCTTCACAAACTCAAGTTCATGGAACCATCATTACAACAGAAAGAGGTAGAGGCTACTAACATTTCCAGTTTTATAGATGAGAACACTGAGGCACAGAGATATCAAGTGACCTGCCTGCCATCACACAGCAAGTATCTGATACAGTCAGGACTTGAGAATCTGTGTTCTTAGCACAGACATCCGGTCCTGGGCAATGTCACACATTTACAGTCCATGGGTCAGGAAGGAACTGTCACAGGCCATTGTCAGCCTGAGACCCAGCTGCACGCCCATACTCCCATGGGGGTCACAAGCCTCCCTAGACCCCGAGGAAGACATGCACACTCAGAGTCATGTGCAAAGTCACAGAGAGCTGAGTAGGAAAAAAATCACACGGGAAACCCTGCTGAGGTCCCTGCCCTGGGGGCCCCAAGAAGTCTCCCTGTCCAGGGTAGTTCAAGAAAGATCTGGAATAGGTAAACAGTACCAGATGCAGATCTGGAGATGAGAACGTGCACATTTCAGACAGCCTGTAAGTAATTCAGTGCCTGAGAGGTAGAGTTGGGGTTGGTGGGTGAGTGGGTGGGGACATGGGGTGGGGGGCAGTGAGAAATGGCAGAAGAAGGAAACAGATCACGGGGAACTTTAGCTCACACTGAGGACTTGTTCTGAGGGTAAGGGGGAGCTCATGTGATACTTCGAGTGTGGAAGGTGGCCCTCACGTGACTGACACCGCTGATGTAGGCTTGTCAGATTTAGCAAATAAAAATACAGGACGCCCAGTGAGATTTGAATTTTATAGAAACAGTAAATCATGTTTATAAGTGTTCTCTGTGATATTTGGGACATTCTGATACTAAAAAAGTATTAGTTCACACAACAAATACTTTTTTAGTATCAGAATGTCCCAAATATTACATGGGACTTACATATATTTAAAAAAAAATAGGGGGGTCGCCTGGGTGGCTCAGTCCTTAAGTGTCTGCCTTCGGCTCACGTCATGATCCCAGGGTCCTGGGATCGAGCCCGGATCCCTGCTCAGCGGGAAGCCTGCTTCTCCCTCTCCCACTCCTCATGCTTGTGTTCCTGCTCTCTCCATCTCTCTCTGTCAAATAAATAAAATTAAATCTTAAAAAAAAGAAAAATAATAAAAAAATATTCACCGTGGTTTATGGAAAATTCAAATGTAACTAAGTATCCCGTATTTTCTTGGCAACACTGACGGGAGGAGTGTGGGTTCGGGAAGGAGGACCAGCAGTCTGAGTTCAAGGCCATGATGAGTCTGAGATGCCTGTGGGCCATCCATCCACGTAGACATGAGGTGTGGCCAGTCAGCTGTGCGGGGGCCCGGGCTCAGCCTGAGTGGAGCTAAAACAATGTGGAATTCATCCGAGTATAAAGAGTAGAGGAAGCCGCTGGTGTAGATGCATGATGGAAAAGCCAGTCCTTAGCCACCGTGAATGGTCTCCACGGGCGAGCCCCTCCAGAAAATGCTGACTCTGAGGATTACAGCTCTGTTTGTGTTGTTCTTAATAGAAAGGGCAGTAAAGGTGAAGGTCATTGGAATTTGAAGAGTCTAGTGTTTTAAAGCACATTGACACGGACACTCCGTGACCCTTCTGTTTAGATGACACTTGATTATTTCCAGCACGTTTAACGGGGAGCTTGTTGGTGCGTCCACCAATTTGGTAAAGTATTTATTTTAGCTTCATAAATGATGAAATGAATTCACAGAGAGATTTAGTAACTTAGTCCATTATAAGAAAACCAGCGAGTGACAGGGTCACAGGGACAAACCCAGCTTTCGGATGCATGCATTCCTCCGCACATAGACCCTTCTGCAGAATATCACAGTTCTGTGGTGTTTGGGAAAAATAAACTATCTGGAGCAAAGATATGCGTTCACTTTGGCTTCAAAACGCCACCCCAAATGACTCTTAAACATAGCTGAGGTGTCATCTTGTTATAACACACAGTCTTACTCGAACAAGGACCACAGCAACCCTCCTTCCTGTGCCACATCCATCCGATCCCTTGGCCGTATCCCCGCAAACGCAGAGCCCCGTATGTCTGTTGTGGTGCAGTGACCAGCATCGATCCTGAAGTTGGATTAGTAACTGAATTCCCAGTGCCACGGGCTCTTTCAGCAGTAACTTAGAAACAGATTGTGCCGAATTAGAGAGATGCTCGTCTGCATAAGAACAGCCTGGTCTTGAAGGCTTTCGAAGAGCCACACACATGACTCAAGGACAATTCTCTGCCTTAGAGAGCTAACGGCCTTGCTCATCTTCTCTACAGTTGCATGTGGATGTTAATTCATAAATTTTTTCTAGCCAGTAGTTTTCTGGGAAAAATATTTCTGAGCAGCTGTACAATGAAATACTGGTGCTCCTTTCGAGGCAAAGAAAGCATGTAACTGCTCCCATACTGTAGTTGGGGGAGACCCATTACACATCCTCCCTCTCCCAGACACCTGCAGACCCAAAGCTTGTTCCCATCTGGTTATTCAGGTTAGGGTGCTATCGGTCATTGCATTTCCCATGTTATCACAAATATTTTAGGGCAAGGGCAAAAATGGGAGTTTATATATGTGCACACATACGTGCACCCACAAGACAGATTGGATGGGTAGAGGAAACGTGTTCGACTCAGCACTGGCATGTTTTTAGACTGTTGTTTTATGATCCAATAATGTGGATTTCTTGTGTTCCTTCCAGGTGGCATCTGGTTTACCAATAAGAGTTTGAGCTTTTGGGGGGCTCATGGGTGGCTCAGTCCGTTAAGTGGCTGACTCTTGATTTTGGCTTCAGGTCATGATCTCAGAGTCCTGGGATCGAGCCCTGGGTCAGGCTCTGCGCTCAGCGGGGAGTCTGCTTGAGGATTCTCTCTCCCTCTCCCTCTGCCCCTCCCTCCATGCTCGCTTTCTCTCTCAAATAAATAAATAAAATCTTTAAAAAAAAGTTTGAGATTTTTAAGGAAAGGATCAGGACTTGAAGGAGCTGGAGATGTTTACCTCTAAGAAGAGATGAGGTGTGAGCATGCCTTGTGGGTGGGGCAAGTGCTGGAGGGGTAGGGAATGAAGGTCACTACTGTCTGAAGATCCTACAAGAGCTGCCACAGACTTACTCTACATAGAGACAGGTTGTGAGTGACAGGAAGGCAGGTTTTGTTAAATACAGAAAAGAATGTTCCAGCAATTTTTGCTATTAAAAATGGAACGAATTACGTTATGAAGCACACAGTCTGCTGTTCCTAGAAGTGTTTGAGCTGAGACTAGATATCGGTTTGGTTATCTACTGCTGTGCAATAAACTATCCCCCATCTCTGTGGTGTAAGCAACCGCCATTTCACTGATTTGCTCAGGGTTCTGCAATCTGAGCAGGGCTCGGTAAGGACAGTTCATGAAGCATCATGTGGCTGGTTCAGAAGATCCACTCTGGAGATGGCCTCATTCTGGGCTGTCAGGCTTGTGCTGACTGTCACCTGTAAGTCCGGCTGGGGCTGTTGGCTGGAAGCCTCAACCTCCTCTGCGTGGCCTCCATGCATGGCCTCTGTGCATGGCTGGGCTGGCTTCCCACAGCATGGCGGTCATGGGGTAGTCTGACTTCTTTTGTTTCGGCTAGCTCCACCTAGACCCAGAGAAGTCACTAAGCCCCACTAAGGGTTAGGCCTAGAACATGGGGCCTGGGGTCCCTTCCTCCACCTTCTACCTCTTGAAGCAGGTCATTGGGCCTGAGAAAATTCAAGGGGAGGGGACTGCCTGAGGCTGTGAATACATCAAGTTTCTTGGAGGCTGCCAAAGCCACATTCTATCACAGTGCCCAGCTAGCTTTATTTTATTATGAAGATTTATTCTCTACACTGGATGTTAAGTTGGATGACCAGTGATTCCTCTTCAAACTCTGGAGTTCCCTGGTTCAATTTCTTTTCAACCTCCAGTTCCCTGGTATAATAACAGGCCAGCCATGAACATTAAAATGGGACTCACTGGGCGCCTGGGTGGCTCAGTTGGTTAAGCGACTGCCTTCAGCTCAGGTCATGATCCTGGAGTCCCGGGATGGAGTCCCGCATCGGGCTCCCTGCTCAGCAGGGAGTCTGCTTCTCCCTCTGACCCCCCCATGCTCTCTCTCTCTCTCTCAAATAAATTAATAAAATCTTAAAAAAAAAATGGGACTTACTGACTGATTGATTTCACATGTCTTCCATTTTCCATCTTCTATTTTCTAGCCTTGGTCAATCATTTCACAGGAATATAGACAGACACAGTACCTTCTCAAGCCAACAAATAATTACTCCTCATGCTGCAGATATCAACCTGGTCCCAAGTAATTCATTTTGTAAATGCTGTTACCAGACAGAAGCACACATTACTCTAGTTTGCAAATCTAGGCTATGATAGAAGGACTGGTGGGGAGCTATATGCTATAACTTACATATATATAGCTTTTGCTATTTGAGTTTTTTTTAAAAGGTAAAGTTTCTGTTCGTTTTAAATGTAATACACACCCACTATAGCAGATGTAGATGGAAAAGAACCACGCAAAAAAGAAAAATAATCACAATGACCCGTAGACAACTACTCCAGCTTTTTAATACGTATTTTAATATAAATTAACTTAACTATAGTTATATTAGCTCATTTAGTTTCATAACAGATAAGTTTCAGAAGTTACGTTCTATGATACTAAAAAGTTTTATGAGATCAAATAATATACTTTATGTTATAATAATATTCAATAATATTATTAAAATCATTGCAAATGTTTTTAATTACTATATATAATTCTGCCATTAGTATAAATATTTTTATGCATAAAAACTTTCTTTATTTAGAAATATGTTCTTAAAGTACATTTCAAAGAGATGTTTAATGTTTGCTCATCTCATTGCACAAACATTTATTGAGTGCCTACTATGTTTTAGACACATGCTGGGTTAGCAAAATATACTTCTACATTGATTGTGTGCTTAATATTTACTAGGTACTAAGCTAAAGACGTCTGTATTTGTTTGCTAGGGATACCATGACAAGCGACCACAAATTGGGTGACTTATACAACAGAAATTTATTCTCTCACAGCTCTGGAGGCTGGAAGTCTGAGATCAAGGTGTGGGCTGGGCCAAGCTTCCTCCAAAGGATCTAGGGAAGAATTCTTCCTTGCTTCTTCCAGCTTCTGATGGTTGTCAGCAATCCTTGGCACCTCTCAGCTTGCTTCTATGTGACAATGACTCATAGCTGCGTCACTCTAATCTCTGTCTCCATCATCACATGACCTTCTTCCATTTGTGTGTTTGTGTCCAGATTTTCCTCTTCTATGAGAACACCAATCACTGGCTTAGGGCCCACCCTAATCCAGCATGACCTCATCTCCACTTGATTACACCTACAAAGACCCTATTTCCAAGTAAGGTGACATTCACAGACTCAAGACATGGAGTTTTGGAGGAAACTATTCAACCCTATACAACGTTCCATGAATATAATCCTTTCTGGTCCTCACAATTGCCCCGTTGGGTAAGGGTGTTGATCATTCTGAGTCTTGGAGATGTCAATGATCTTTTCTAGGAATGAGGAAGCCATGGAGCAGGTGTTCAAAGCCAGGCGTCTCAATTCCAAGGCCCCTTGCTTGCAAATATGAGCGTCATCGCTGGAGGGGCGATTTGTATCAGAGGCCAACAAGTTAGAAATTGCCAGAAGTGAAGGGCTTGTGCAGCCAAGAGGATAACGAATGCCTAGGCCTGAGGGTTGCTAAGGCCTTGCACCTTATTTTTCCTTTCAGGAAAGCACAAGGGAGCCTAGGGGTGGGGAGGGAAGAGAGGTGCCCTGGTCAGGGGTCCCTTGGAGCCCCAGCTGGGAAGGCCAGGGATGGCCCCAGCTTGTGCTCGGGGCCACAGCAGCTGCTACCAGCCTCCAGCTGTGGAGCTACAAGGGGTTCTGGAGCAGCTGGGGTCATCGGGTGGTTCTGAGAGGCACAGATGCTGATGGCAACAGAAGGGGAGCTCTCCGTCAACGAGACATCCTTTCCTAATGAATTTTGCATTCCTCTTGATGAGGACACATGGATTGGCTTAAAAATAGCCCGAATGGAGCCTCTATTAGCCTCATCATTCCCACTATCACATCCTGAATGAGCGCCTCTAAATTTGGAACTGACAAAAGGCTGCCGAAAGATTTCCTTTCAGAAAATAATGGACTTAATGGGGCTTTTGACAAATGGCTGAGGTTTCATTTTCTCCTGCTCCTTAGTTTGAACTATTTTCAGTTTTTTAAAGGAGGTGCCATGTGCATCTTTGTTTCCAATAATTGGATTTGAATTGAAAGGGAAAGACTCTGGAATGAGTTTCCTGTGAAAATCGGATCTCAACCTTCTAAAATGAAATAGTAGTAGGAAGCTGTCTGGTTTCTAGAAGCCAATTGTGGAAAGATGGTCTTCCCACTAACTGCTGCCGACAAGGGGGAAGATGGCTGCGAGGTGGGTGACAGGGGAGCTGATGTCCCCGGAGTCAGGGCTACGTTGGTCCTGGGCTCTCCACAGCTCTGGATGCTGCTTCCCTGGGTGAAGGCTCAGGGCCTTTCAGGGCTGGCTTCCTTGACATCTGCTGCTCCTCACCTCAGAAACCCGTTTGAGCCATATCCCCCTTGTTTTGTTCTACATTTAGCAAGAAAGGAGAAACCTCCCTACGACCTTTTCAGTTAAAATGGTGAATGGAAAAACGGCATCCTCCCCCGACTCCATTTCTGATTTTAAATCAAGAAAGTAATCCAAAAAGAGAAGAAAATACATTCGCACTACAAACCAGGAATGGTGCATTTCAAAAGCATGCCAGAAACTTCATGGGATCTCTGCAAAATGTCATACAATGGAAATCAGATGGAGGGCATGTGTGTCCCACGCCTCCTGGGAAAGCCTTAGCAGGGCTCCATCTATACCTTATGGCCAGGCTGCACAGATGAGAGGCCGAGGGGGACTTGGGCAGTGATGGGAAGCCACCCTCCGTCCCTCCTAGTGGGCGTCCTGGAGCTGACAGAGATGGCACTGGAAGCCCTCATCACAACAATGTCCCCATGCATAGGTAGAGACCCCCTGACACTGGGAACACTGTTACCTCCTGCTGCTAACAAGAAGCTCCCTCAGCTTGAGAAGTGACCAGCAACCCAGCCTCCTTCAGCAAAGAAACTGGCACAGCCAGGAAGCCCCTCATAGAGAATGTGACTTCCAACCTATGAAGGTAAAAGGCATGGTCAGTCACGGCTTTCCTTTCTCCCTCATCTGGGCTTAGACCCATTCAGCAGGGTACTGCATGGTTTCCCCATCGCTTCTGGAAGGCTGCTCCTCTACCCATGCCCCAGATATAGTCAGAACCCCTTTGCACAACAAGCAAGCTGGGAAAAAACAACCGGACACTTGGAAAGATCCCTCCCAAAGGGATCACTCTAGGGATGGAGGGCAAACACCACCTCACCATGGCCCCGAATTCCCGGGGGTGGAATAGGCAACTGACCAGAAAAGAGACTTGGAGATTCTCCAGTCTGTGTCTCAGCAGGCAGTGTGTCTGACCAGAGAAGGACACGAGAGCAGGGGAGAAGGTTTTCTGATGAACAGCACAACCGCTGGAGCAACAGGAAAAGAAGTCAATGGGAACGAAGAAATCCAGAGCAGGTGCTCTGAGATTCTCAGAAGAAAAGTCTGCAGAGATTAACGAGAGGAGCAGAGTTAGCTAGATAAACGAGCCAGAGGCACGTAGAGATAAGTAAGTGACATGGAGGACAAATTCAGGAGATTAGAAATATCTGTCATCAGAGTGGAAATAGCAACAAAAGACAGAGACATGATTGAAGGATTTCTGTCACAGATGACATTGCATTCTTTTATACTTTTTGAGTTTTCTCTATAATTGTGGGTCTGGCTCCTCTTAAGCTCATGAGCTTCTCTATTTGAACTATTGCTCCTTTTACCTTGACTGGCTTTGTTGAAGACTGGCTACTTTCAGGGTTTCCTGAAGTTGCCCATTTATTAGAGTCTCCTGAAGAGTGTGTAATGAACACAGACTTCAGGGCCTCTCCTCTGAAGTCCTGGATTTGAATTTCGGGGGGAAGCGGTGGGTAGAAGGACCTGGAAATTTCATTTTTTCAACCACCAAAAGCTATTTTAGGATCACTTAAGTTTGAGAAACTGGTATAAACCATGGCCTTTTCAAATAATTCATTTTTGGATTAATTTAATACTTTTATTTATTTTTTTATAATTCATGAATTTTTGGTTTTGTCTTCATTATTTTTTCCCTCAGTGTTTTGCTTCCCCTACTCCTTTTCTAGATTCTTAAGATAAATCCTTGGTTTATTGATAGTTTTCTCTATTTTGCTAAGTAACAGAAACTCTTAAAACCTAGACTTTTCATCTGGGGATAGCTTTGTCTAAATGCTATGGATTTATGTACTGATTGTAACTGCAAGTTGATTGCTTTTACTAACCAAAGCAACAGTTAAAATTTTTTTCCACTTGGTTTTTGTCTCCCCTCTAAAAAAAAAAAAAAAAAAGAAAGAAAAAGAAAAATCAGTGCCAGTAAAGACCTGAAGTGCTCTAACCAACTAGAAAACATATGGTCAATCTTGACATGTAATCAAAATTGTAAAGTTGTTAGTATGGGTGTATAAATTTGGAGACTAAGCAGATATTGCTAAGTAGAGAAAAATAGAATTAAATGTTAGAATACATCATTTCAGAGCAGAGTTTCTCAGCCTTGACACTAATGACAATTGGGACCAGATAATTCTTGGTGGGGAGCTGCCCTGTGCATTGTAGGATGTTTAGGGGTACCCCTGATCTCCACCCCTCAGCATCCCCGCCCCTGTGCATTGGCAGCCACCAAAATTATCGTCTGGGAGGTAAAATCACCCCAGCTGACAACCAGAGTTAGAAAAAGTGACTTCTATCCTTGTTCAAGGATGAGTCTGGCAACCGGCAGGTCTCAAAACCACCCTTTTGATCCCTTTCAGAAGTCCTTTCTCCAGCAGAGGTTCACTCCCCTGGGCTTTGGAGAGGAGATGGGAGGAAGGAGCTCACTTTAAAGAGCACAGAATAATGTGCTTTAATCAATGTATTGATTCTTCTTCTGTCCGGCAGAGCTCCCAGCCCCATTGCTCTTCTTCCTTGGCAACAGTTTCCTAAGCCAATTACCAACCAAAGCAAGTGGAGCAGAACCCATCAGACAGTTATACAGCAGGTCCTTCATACATGTTAATAGCCCACTCCAAAATATTTACTCTACATCACCGAATGGGGGCCGTTTTAATCTCTCTTTGTAGTCAATAAATTGAAGCTTGGGAGGTTAAATAAATAGCCCAAAGTTATGTATGTACTTCAGAAGTGGTGAACTGGAAATAGGACCTCAGGGTGGACTGATCCCCATGTGAATGCTTGGATTTCTTAGTTAGGACAGAGGCCAGTTCACCGAGTCTTATTTCTCATAAAATTGCCCATAAAGTTTGTAAAACTGCACTACTTTGCAAAGTAAGACTATCAACCAACAAATCGCCAATGAGGGGAATTTTTCCAAATATCAGTTTTCTTGCTGTCCTGTTCTTTTCTGTTTTATTTCATAAAGTTTATATTTTGTTGTATGAAGGTAAGGAAGATAAGAAAACAGGAGAGTCACGGGATGCCTGGGTGGTGCAGTCCGTTCAGTGTCCGACTCGATTTCGGCTCAGGTCGTGATCTCAGGGTCGTGAGATCGAGCCTCACGTTGCGCTCCACACTCAGCAGGGAGTCTGCTTGTGATTCTTTCCCTCTGCCCCTCCCCCTATTTGACCCCCCCAAATAAATAAACAAATCTTAAAAAAAAAAAAGAAAACAGAGAGTCAGAAAATGTTCACATCATTTGATCCACTAATACTGCTGATGGCAATCTATCCTAATGAAACTCAAGTAAACCAAACTACCATAAAATATTTATGGTAGTGTTATGTATAACAGCAAAACCTTTGGAAAAATACAAATGTTCAAGATAAGGTAATGGGTTACTGATTATGATTCAGCCACACAATAGATTACTATAAGAAATACTTAAAAGTGTGATTACAAAGCTATTTTACAAGCTTTTAAAAGATATATGTTAATCATAAAAATAAAGTATTACAAGGTACAAATGTGAAAATATTGAACGCTTGTAGTTATCCTTTTGTGACTCTTTAAGTCATTTAACTGATTTTAACTGTGAATAATCTTTGCATACGAGCCCATTACCTGCCAGATAGGTTGCAAACATTTTATCCCTCTTTGTCATGTTTTTTCAACTTTGTTCATGATTTTTTTTTCACAAAGAAGCTAATGTCGCTATAGTCACATTTTATTCTTTATTGGAAGGTTTTGGTCTTATGCTTCGAAAATGCTTCCCCATTTCAAAATGATATATATTCTCCAAAGCTGTTCCCTAGTGTTTTTATGTTTTTGTATTTTAATGCTTAAAATTTTTATAATCTGGAATTTATTTTGGAGGAAGAATTCAAACTTACTCAAGAATTGATTGAATCTCCTTTTCTTTTCCAATTGGTTAATAAATTGTCCCAACTTTATTTATTAAGCCATTTCTCACATCCCCATTGACTTAAATTAGGCAGTTTTTGTTGACAGGGGAACATACTCATCACGATGCCGTATGAAAAGAATTGAATGAAACAAAATTGTAACAGATAGAATAAGCACCCTATCTCAGGCAAATGTATTTATCAAAAAAATTTGGAAGGGATTATTTAGTACCGGTTTTTGGAGGACATTTTTTACTTTAATACTTTTATATATTTTCTCAAATCTCTACTAGGCATTATGCCATTTTATAATCAGGAAAAACATATATCATTTTAAACTACCGAGCTCTTGCATGAAGTGAGGCGAGGGGCCGATCAATTCAGCTTAGTTTCCTCATAGAATTATCTTCCTTGCCTTCGCTGTATTGTTCAAAGTTCTCTGAATTCTGGCAACATAACTAGTTAATTTTCTGCTATATTGTGCTTCCATATCTCAAATTCATCACCCCATAAAGCTTCCACACAGTGGGAATAAATGTGAGTTTTCTCAAGTGAAGAATTACAGTGCATCTTTAGTGAAAAAGTAAAATCTTACGAGTGCAATGGAGTTGTGCACAGAGACAGAGTGAAGATTTGTAATGACCAGACAACTCACTCTCCTGCTGTTTAATGGTTTTCTTCTTCCTTTTGCTTCTGGTTACAATAGATTATGGAAAAATAGTTAAATCAGATAAATTCTGCCCATGCCATTGTTGTCTAGGTAGACAGAAAGTTTCCTAAAGTATCCCACTCCACTATCTTCCCAGAATCCTCTTTCGCTTGAGGAAATTTGACTTTTGTTTTATTGTAAGATGCTGAAGATAAGATGAGCTCAATGACCAGGGACCCTTCCTGACTGTGAGAATTGGAAATAAAGAAACGACAAAAATATATTAAAAAAAAAAAAACAATAGATTATGGAAATGCTTGGCTTTTTTTTTTTTTTTTTTAATGCTGCAAGAAGTCAAACCACTCTCCTCTAAGGTCATCATGGTAAATACCACTCTTCACAATTCACAACAAATTCTGTACAGCAGTGAAATAAACTAACTAGATCTGCCACTTATGGATATGTTCTATGAATATGTGCATATATGTTCACATATTTACAATGAGCTTTATAACTATAACTTACACAATATATAAAACAGAAATTTATGCAAAATAAGCAAATTACTGAATTTACCATAAGATATTATTTTTATTATTTTATCATTTTTGAAAATATAAAAACCTTTGTAAAGGTTAAAGGGATAATGCAGGAATGATCTAAAGAAACACACTCGCAGAATGATAACTGTCCAATTAGGTGGCAGTCAGCTCTGCTGGGGAGTGCGGGGGATGCAGTGGGGACGCACCCCCAGAGGTAGGAGGAATCAGGAGAACCTTGATTGCCCGAGAGAGCTGAATCTGTATAGAGATGAGGAAGGATGAGGGAGAGGCCAAGTGGCTCCAGATTGCCAGAGGATGGTTCCACCGTCCCCCAAGATCCAGGATGTAGCAGAAGGCTGATTATCCTCTCCATTCTTTCCCGTTCCATTCTGTGCCCAGTGGGACTGATCTCTAAGGATGGCTCAGTTGGGCTCCCTGGCCCTGTGGTTTGTGGCTGGGGTTGGTCCTTGGGCAGCCCCTACCGAGACTGGAGGGTGGGAGGAGGGAGTGGTGAGGGTTTTTATTCGCTGGCCCCCCACCCTGCCAGCCTGCTGGCCCTTCCTGGGGGCCCCTCTGGTCCTGCAGACTGATGGCTGCCCCATGCTGCCCATGCAGGGATTCATCACCTCCCCCTGTCTCCTTGTTTTTCTTCAACTGTGCTCACATCTTGAAATTGGCTCCTTTGTTAAACTGTCCTCAATTACCCGTTTTGAGTGAGTCTTCGGTTACCTACAGGTCTTCTGACTCATAGAAGGAGATGACAGATGTGTTAGTTCCCTATGGCTGCTGTAACAAATGACCACAAACTGAGCAGCTAAAGAACTCAAATTTATTTTCTTGAAGTTCTGAAGGTCAGAAGTCTAAAATAGGAGGCTATGGCTGCAATTCCTTCTGGACGTTCTAGACGAGAATCCATTTCTTAGCAGCTTCCAGCCTCTAGGGGCTGCCACATTCCCTGGCATGTGACTCTACCTCACTCTAGCTTCTGTGTCTGTTGTCACCTCCTCTCTGGCTCTGACCCTCCTGACCCCCTCTCATCAGGACCCTTGTGACTTTGTCTGACCCACTCCAACAATCCAGGGTAATCTTTCCATCTCATGATCTTCAATGAATCACATCTGCAAAGGCCCTCTTGCCATGGAGGGTAAAATTCACAGGTTCTAGGAGGATTAAGATGTGGGCATCTTTTTTTTTTT